>NW_010226322.1:48601-96197 GCF_000690775.1 Eurypyga helias
AGTAAAAAAAAAAAAAAAAAGTAATCTTCTTCCCTCCTGTACCAAAAAATGTTGATCGAAATATTTTAGGGGTTTTGTGTGTTTTTTCTTGTAAACTGGAGGGAAAAAAAAGTCACTGTCTGAGCTGTATGTCCAGTTCATGTCTCAGTATGGAACAAATACAGCTTCTTGACATTTTGAAATTTTAAAAAGATAGCTAATAGGACTGGGTACATTGAGTATTTCTGCAAGTACTCTAAAGCAGTAACTGTTCTAAAAATACCGTTATTTTTTTGGTACAGTTCCCTAAGTCAGCAGCAATTTTCTCCCTTAAAATTAGGGAAGCCACAGTTATTTTCCACAGAATGTATGCCAGCCGAAGTGATAACATACCAAAGAAACCTAATTGATGCCAGTGACCATAAGACGTTGTTTGCTTTCTTTAAAGGAGATCATTATATGATAAACTCAGCAGTAATGTGAATCACACGCTGGTCAGCAGTGTAATCTCCTACCAATTTTAAAGATGGCTTTAAAAATCATCTGAATTTCAGGTTGTTGACATCTGGAAGCTTTACTTCCAGAACCACTGAATATTTATAGTGTTTGGATGTCCAGCCCTCCAGGAACTGAACATCCACTTTTATAGGCTGTGGCTTTATTTCCTCTTGTGCACATTTTTTCTAGGGTCTTAAGCTGAAGTCGGCTTAAAAAACGTACCCTTGTTATAATAGCTTTTAAAATACTAAAGAAATAGAGTAGTGTGCCAGAAGACACACAGTCTCCAACCAAAAAGACCCTAAACCAACCAAACAAAAAATAAACAGGAAAACCAACAACAACAAAACAAAACCAAAACCCACAAAACAACAGCAACAACAACAACAACAAAAAAAAAAACCCAGCCTGTCTTTGATTATGGTGAAAATATGTCCTGGATTTTTCTCTCAAAGACAAGATATTGGTGTAAAATACCTGGACGGGGAATTCTCTGAATGAACCCTGATGAACACTTTTCATTGCTATTTTTTAATGAATGTTTTGTGGATATTACAGCTTGTCATATATTCCTTTCCAGAATAGAGAAGCTAACAACTGAAAATACACCACCTCGAGAGGCAAATAATATTTCAAACCATCGGGTGCTAATTAAGCCAGAGGCACAAAATAACCAGAAAAACAAAGAAGTGAACAGAAGTGAGGAGAAGAAAGCTTTGGAAGCCGAAAAATACGGATTCCAGAAAGTTGGGCATGATAAACCGTTAACAAAAATTAACAGTGTAAAGCTAAATCCTTTGGGATCGGAGTACAGGACTTTACCCATAACCACGATTCAGGCTGGACACTACAGACCGGTTCATTTGAACGGGTCTGAGAATAAAGCAGTTGGTGTTGTCCTGGCAGACACTGGGGATGGAGCTCAGCACAATGCCATTCAGTCACATATGGAGTCTGAGCGAGTTATGCAGAGAACTAATTCGATGCTGCAGTTGGAACAGTGGATTAAAATACAAAGAGGAAAAGGACAAGAAGAGGAAGCAAGAGGGTAAGTACCTTCCCTTTCTTTTTTTTTCTCTTCCCCCCCACTTTTTCTAGGCTTTCTAACAGGTAATACCTAGACATGTGTCCTGGTTAGGTTCCTTGTCTCTATGACATAAATGTATAATTCATTTTTCTCTGTAAGAAGTGCCTGGATGACTGCTCAGAACAGATCTATTAAAATTTCTCTGGTATTGATAGTTGAGTGATTATTAATAAATTAAACTATATTAATAACTCGATAAATAAAAATGGTCAGAAACGCTTTTGGGAGTTAGAAATTTCTCTATCATAGCAGAGGGAGGGTGTCATCAATCACAACATTTCTTTTTCTTAAAATCTGTTCTTGAAATTGCTCAGTCTTCTGCTTTTTTGTTCCCAAATTCTTGTAATAATATTTTATTTAAAATTCTTCAAAAATATTCCAGGGAGCTTTTCAACTTTAAATAAACATTAATTTCCAAGAGAGAGAAGCTTTCCCTAAGAGTAGGTCATAGGAATGTAACTAACTCGAAGCTTAAAGCTTCTGTTCTCATGAAATTAAACATCTCTCAGCTCTAATATTGACTTCCAGTGCTTATTCATGAAGCTTTAAAATTACGTGTGAATGATATTGAATCTTGTGCCGGTAGCAATTTTTCTGTCTGACAAAAGTGTAGGGACATCACTTTCAGGCTGGCTTACAGACAAGCACCTCTAGCAGTAAAATATAAAGGTTTTTAATATTACATTAGATAGGAAGCAATGGAGATGCTATGACAGGAAATATTTTGAAGAGTTGGAAATTAGGCAGGATGTGTGAGATGGATGGCAGAGCAGCAGAGCTTAAGGTAGAACCAAGTTCAGAATATGTGTGTTCTGCGCATTTCAAAATATGGGGTTAGAGGCTTTTCAGTTTTGGAAAAACTTGAGAAATTTACATTAGTTTCACACACTTGCCAAAACTGGTTGAACATTTCCTTGTTGTCTTTAGCCCTTCATTAAATATAATTAGGAATTGTTACTGAGTTGTTCCATGAAGCAGTCAACATAAATAGTTTGATCAAGTTTGAACTGGCAGCACAGAAAGCGACCGACACTTGTTTTATTATGCATGCTTGCATAATGAGAACTGAGGAGGCTCTTTGATGCAATTAGTTTTTTTAAAACTGGACTGAAAAACTCACAACCAAACAAGAAATTTGAATAGCTGTGCCATTTTCCGTTGTGAACACGCACATAAACCCTGAAACTGAACTCATTGTGGGAGTTAGAGGGAAGTACTGTTAACAACATGTTCCTAATTTACTGTAATTTGTTATTGTCTACAGAGGCCACTTGCTGATAAGGGCGGCACTGATAGCACAAGGGGTGTGCTTTCAAATGCAGGTCTACATAAAAGTAGCAAACTGAAAATTGGCCTTAAGCTATCTTTCTTGCTTTGTGTGGAAGTGGCCTTTAGTAATGATCCGAATTCCGAATGTATAGTGATATCTTTAGAATGTGGTTTCATTTAAATTTTATTTTTTGATGGCCAGTTGGGGGCTGGAGACAGACGTTTAAGTAGAATTGAAGTTGATGAATTAGAGTAGAAAGAAACTCCAGTTCGTTTAAGCTTAAGGTTGAGGTGAGGAGCTAGGAAGTGTTCAGTAGCAACATTGCTTTCCCGTATAGTGAACACCAGAACCAGCATTGCTGCCCAACACCAGTCCTAGAGATAACTTCTGAAGGTGTCTTTAAGTCTGTACACTCGTGTGGAAGCCCTTTTGCCTTTTGGAAGCATCTGTATGCATGACACTTTTGCAGGTATCACTAGGCCATTTGTAAATCTGTTCTGGTTGTATCAAATGTAAAACAACACTTAATATTGAGGCAGTTGGGCTTTTTCAAAGCTTTCATGGTTGACCAAAAGAAGATGGTCATGTTAACCTTCCTAAATGTTCTAGAACATAAGTAATTGCATGCAGGCTTCAAATAGCTATTTCTACGTATGAAGAACTTCAGGCAGTTTTTCTTCAAGTTGTCCGGGATATTTAAAGGACCCAACAGGATTACTGTGCCCATTTAATTAATAAAACGGGAGAGGAGCTTCCGTGAGAGAGATTCATCTAGCTGCTGGATATCTTTATGAAAATACCAGGCCTTGCAGTACCCATTTGTGGAAAGCTGAAATAGTGTTTTGAAAGCTAGAAACTGAACCCAGAAGTCTCTTAGTTGTTTAGGAGATAGAGAGAAGCCTTTATCATGAATTATATGTTATATGTAGAAATTTGGAGGTATTTAAGCAGATTTTGTGGCATCAGGAGGGTATTTAGAATCCATTTCCCATTTTTTTTGGAGGGGGAGGGTGGGTGGGGTGAGGATGGAAAACAGTTCGGTCTAAAAAGTAGGGATAATTCTTTATTAATTCTTGGGAAGTTTCAGAAACTGCAACAGATTTTGCATGTGATGCTCTTTATAGTAATTTTCCTTTCCAAAATACTAAAGGTGGTCATGAATACTCATCCCAACTATTTTAAGTGGAAAGTGCTATTTACCATTTTCAATTTCCTTGATAGTTATTTCGTAAGGATCTAACATATACAATGCTGGTTTACCTTACCATTTGCCCTATGTAATTTTTTAAGTGTTTTTGTGGCACTGAAGTAATTCAAAACCATGTTCAGATTCTGGTGCCTCGTGGTGGCAGGGGTTTTAGTTTGAGTTAGTCTGGGGTGTGGGGAGAAGCTGCTGCCCTCTGATGGCTGAATCATGTCCAATTCGAGATCAATTTTCTTGTCTCGGGCAAGCATCTATCATTGATGTGATCAATAGAAAAAGGCTTTAAGAGGTGCTCATCTGAATTTTAGATGAGGGTTGAATGAATCAGTGTTTATGACCTAGATTTTGTCCTCTGAAAAAACAAGAAATGCTTTGTCATACTTAGATATGCATTGATACTCAGTATGGAAAGTTCTGCATTTCAACTAAGGCTAAAAGTTGCTAAATGCTTGGAGCTCTCCAGAATTTTGATGTGTCAACAAATTAAAGAATAAGGCTTTGAATTCATGTCTGATTTGAAAAGCAATAAAATGTTGTCATCACATGAAGAAATATTATTGCTGTTTGTTTCACATGAATACCTGATATGGAATGGTTTATTCTTCACAACTGCAAAATATAATTTCATAAGAAAATTATTTCTACTTTTCCATGGTCTGCATTAAAAATTCATAATTATTTGATGTCCATAGTAATTGCTCAAGCTTTTCTTAGGGGAAGCAGTTGTGGATTTTTTTCACATTTGAAAAAGAGAACATTTAAGATGGGTTTGTATGGAAACAGCATAGAACTTCTAAGCTTTCAAAGCTTTGTCCTATCCAGCATGTAGACGCGTTAGAAGATTTGATCTGAAATTGACACTACTAAACTGTTAAACAGGTAAAAAGATGGAATATGAGTTGTATAATCACACAGTTAATCAGAAAGAGGATCCAGTGTCAGCTGCTACAGTACATTCAGTCAGTATAGTTGATTCTTTGACTTGATTTTCTTGCGTATTCTTAAAGTGACACAGTATTTAAAAAGAAAAAAGAAGTAGGAGTTAGCTAGATAAATGTAACCAATATTGAAAAGCTTTCTGTTGCCATAAATTAATGCTATCCACTCATAAAAAGAAAACTTGTGTTTCAGCATAATCTCATACCAGACGTTACCAAGAAACATGCCAAGCCATCGACCTCAAGTTTTACCCCGGTACCCAGAAGGCTACAGAACACTGCCAAGAAACAGCAAAGCCCGGCCGGAGAGCCTCTGCAGCGTCACGCCGTCGGCGTACGACAGAGCCATAGGACCGGTCACAGCCGAAGAGAAGCGGAGGTCGATGCGCGATGACACGATGTGGCAGCTCTATGAATGGCAGCAGCGTCAGTTTTACAATAAGCAGTCAACTCTTACTAGACACGGTACTTTAAGTAGCCCAAAAACTATGATTAATATTTCTGATCAGACCATGCATTCGATTCCCACCTCACCTTCTCATGGTTCAATTGCTGGTTTCCAAGGATATTCCCCGCAACGGACCTACAGATCAGAAGTATCTTCACCAGTGCAAAGGGGAGACGTAACTATTGATCGCAGACACAGGACGCATCATACTAAGGTAAAATACTTATGTTAATAGTTTAAAAAAAATCTTATAAATGAGGATTTTTAGCAGAAAGTGTGCTGTTACTGTAAAACTCACGTTGCACCGTAGTGTGTTTTATTATAATGAAGATTAAAACTATATTGGAGTTTTCATGGAGAAAGGTTAGATTTTAAAAAGCACTTAAAAACCTAAAGGTTGTAAAAAGATATTCTTCTAATACACTAGGTGAAAACCTGTTGTCCTCATATTACTGTCCATGGTACTGGGATTCTAGAGGAAAGAAAATGAGTCAATAAGCATTTTTTTCAGAATAATTTGTTGTACATACCAATGTCTTTCTTCCTTCTGTTTTTTTTTATCTAAAACTCTTAAGAGGACTGAAAAATCCCAGAGTTTTCATATGCTGTATTCTGTTCTTCAGCCACATGTTTGGCTGCCTTGGGTTCCAGCAGAGTATGGTGGTTTCTGTTGATCCCTTTGAGTTGTTATTAGGGAGATCGCTAAATCCATCAGAGTCTGCTTGCACACAACCTCCGCACCCAACTGGCATAACTGTACTGGTCTTTACCAGTGAAGAAGGAGGAATGGTAAATCTGGGTGCCATATGTGGCTCTGGTACATCCATCATGCTTGTGCTATGCGTATTTTCTTAATAGATTGGACATTGCGTAAAAGTGATGCTTTGAGTTGAATGTAAAACCAGAGTTTTTATATAATGCTCCTAAATGTTTTTGCTAAATCTTTCTCTTGGTTGTCTCTTGATGCAGGAAAAAAAATATTTAACTGCATCTTAAAGCACCTTAAACATCTCACAGTTGTTTACTAAGTCTTCCTTTTAGAAAGTTCTTAGCTCCTTATCAACAAAGGAGTCGTTTTGTTTTGACATTCTTTGTCTCAAATGCACTGGAAATTTAGTAATCAGTGCTTCTCACAAATCAGAGAAGTACCACCTGGGTCAGTGCTGCACAAGATGTGCCTACTTCTCCTCTCAGCTGTCTCTTGCTTTCTCTTTTTTCCCTCGTGGAACACTTCATGCTAGTATTTCGTTTCGTATTTAGCATCTTTCATATGAGATTATTATTTACCTTCAGGTTTTCATGCTATTTGCTTTGTGGTTTTTCTCCTAATTACACAACTAGCTTTTTCCATTAGCTCAGAAACACAAACCTGTTTTTACGAGGTAGGTGGTTAGAAGACTGTCATCAGTAGGATAAATTTAAGATTTAAACTCCATGTATATAGAAATCTTAGGGTTTTTTAAACAGCTTTCAGAGATGGGTGAAAAACTCAAATTGTTGTTTACATGGGCTTTGATTAGGGTGACAGCTGGGAGGGAGGAACGTTCGTTAAATGAATGATGAAAACTGGTTATTTCTAGAAGTTAGAAGTAGCCTACTCGAGTGCCCTCGATGGTAGATCAGCAGGGAGCATAACTGGCCAAAGCTGGCACAAATCATAGCAAATTTGTCATGAGCATGAAATTGCCTTGATTATTTCTTACCATTCAATAGTTGTTGAGTCTTCAGATAACTGTGGATCATACTGTCCTATTTTATTCCTGTACAGCATGTGTTTGTGCCTGACAGAAGGTCAATGCCAGCAGGTCTGAGTTTACAGCCTGTTACTCCTCAGAGCCTCCAAGGCAAAACAGTGAGTTGGATTTTTATTTGGTACATGAGTTTTTTTCTTAATAATTCTTTAAGTATGAGGAGGCAACACTGAAGTCTTATTCAAAGCTTGTATTAAATGTACCCTTTATTTAAATAATCAGGGATTTTTAAAGCAAATAAAGTAGTACTCTGGTTACGTTGAATTCTAAGAATATTGTGTAGCTGCTGACTCCAGATTTTGATAAATACAGATAGTATTTTTTAATATTCTTGGATATATTACAGAAATTACTGGGAGAGGGTAGAATACATCACGGAACACATATTTCTCCATTAAGGGTTTAGAAAATCCTAGAAATAAAGTTTACCTTTTTTAAATCTTAAGGATGCTAAAACTGTATTTGATAAATGTCCTTTATGAGATCTCCCATTTTCCTGTGATAGAGTTGGAACTCTCATTGAAGTTATTTGATTGGAGTAGTATTAGTGAAATACTGTCCACTTTCCTAATTGAAACGTGCCTCAGCCAAAACCTAAGGAATTGTCATAAATTTACTATGTTTATTTACTGGATTTTGTCTCCTCTCTGTAATCTTTCTCTGTCCGTCTGCAATTTGTTTGAGACAGTTAAGAGTTGAGAATACAGAATTTGAATCCTACTGTGGACAACAACTCCCCAGTAAATCCTTCCACTTCCTCGCCCCCTGTTTCTTGCACTTCCCAGCACGCATCCTTGGCACCTTCCGCAGCGTACGGGTTGGCCTTTGGCAGCTGGTGCCTTACCGCTGCGCCTTGGCTTCCGCAGAGGTTTCCTTGGGTTCGTGGCCCCATCGGCTCTCCTGGGGTCATCTGCTGGGGCTGGGCCCGTGAGACGGGGTAGGGGGCAAGGAGGTCCAAGCTTCTGCCTGTAGAAACCTCAAGTCCTGCCCACAGCACAAGTGTTGCAGGGGCCAGAGGAGGAAACCTGGAGGTAGCTCTTTAAACTAAATTTTGTGTTGTGGTTGCTGCAAGAGTCCCGAGGGCTGTCTCAAAAGCACAGCACTTTGCAGCAATGTCACAAATGTTTACAACATTGAGTGTCTAGACAGAGGCAGGAATTACTGTTCAGTGGGCTCCTCTATGGAAAAAAGTTTGCTTGCAAACATTGAAGTACCATGAAATATTTTACTCCTGATGCACTAAAATTGGGCTTTTGTAGAACATACCAAGAATAGTTTTGATCTTGAAAAAAATCATTCACTAATCCTTCTGTTTGAAGATGCTACTCCCAATTCTATTATTTCTAAAAATAAGTTTTCTTGTGCTTTGAAATGATGTTGATTTCCAGACTGAATCATTGTCACTGATTTTGTGAGAGAACTTGAACGTGCCTTGTATAGCAGTCTAGATTTTTACACTAACTTTCTGAAATTAAGTATTTTAAATCCAGGTATTGATAGAGTACTATATAAGGAAGATTGGCCATTAGACACTTTGACTTTGGTGTTGGTTTTCCCCCAAAGCAAATGGTTTTGACAGCTGAAGCTATGTGGAAATCCCTTGCTCCCTCTTGTGGGCTGCTTTGGTATGAGCTCAAAGCCCTGCCTGCTTAGTCTCAGAGACTTTTCTTCTTTACTCTAAGAAACTGGAATTCGTTTTCCAATAATTTAATATTAGGTTCTCTGGAGGTTTTTTTCTTCTTTTCTTTGGGAAAATTCTGTGCCTGTGGGAGAGAGCAAGCAGGGTTTTAGGGTTGGGGTATTTTGTGTTTGGGTTTTTTGGGGGCTTTTTTCAACTCTGAAGTTGTGGGAAAATTAAAATGCTGGATGAATATTTAACTTCTTATAAGACTGACTTCTGGAGAAGTGTAAGAAACAGAAGCAAACAGGAACATAACAAAAATACTTGTGGTGTTAAGCATTTTGTTTTCTTTGAAGAATTGCTAATGGAAGTGGTTCCCAGGAATGGTTCAGGTAGAGTTTCCTAAACTGATCTGTGTGGAATTACCTGACAAATACCCATTTGAGTGTGACGTTCTTTCCATTATATAAATAATCTTGGAGTTTAAATACTGCTTTTCATCCCTTCCTAAGGCTGGATTGTACATCTTAGTCATAAAAGTAAAGCAATAAATTAACTGGTAGCCTCAGACCTGTGGAAGGTGGAATGTAAAATTATTTTTGTCACGGTTATGCAGTTTCATTTTGTGAAAGGTGATTGTTTCTGATGTAGTTCAATTATCGGGAGGGGGGAGATAAATTATTTTTTACTCTTAATTTTGACATGTACATTTGAAGAACCATTTTAGAAACTAAATTTTCTTGAGGGGACTTTTTGATTCTTTCACCAAGCTCAAATGGCTGTCCGTGTACAGGTAATGATATCCTGAGGGCTGGAATTCTCTCTCCTTTCACTTAAGTCAATATCATCAATTTGATGTGCACGTCAGAAAAAGTTTGAGGGCTGCACAGACTTTCTCCTGCAAAACCCTCGCTTATTTTTGTCCTTTATAGAGAATGTTCTACTTTTAAGGCATTTGCAGTGTCAATTGTTTTGAGTAGTTAAAAGTTAACCCTTCATTATATATTTGAAAATGGTCCATTTTAGGGAAAAATGTGTCTCTTTCCTCGTAGAAGTGTAGAAAGTTTTTGTAAGAAAAATACTAAGAACCCTTATTTGAATTAAGTGTTGTTTAGGATACCGATTAACCTTTTTTCTACTCTTTGGCTTCTCACACTGCACTCCTTCAGCCAGAGGAGCTCACGCTGCTGCTAATAAAGCTGAGACGGCAGCAAGCTGAACTGAGTAGTATCCGGGAACACACACTAGCACAGCTCATGCAACTAAAACTTGAGGCCAGCAGCCCAAAGGTCAGCTATAAAGCAATGTGTGTCATGTACCATTCTTACTAACCTGTAGTCATTCATTAATCAAAGCTTGCATTGTACCATGAGTGCAGCATTTTCTGACTGCTGTGGGAGTAGAATAACTTTGGTTCTTTGTGTTTGTGATGTTCTGCTATTAACCCTTTGAGGCTTTATTCATAGCTTTTTGATACTGGCTGAGTCAAAACTACATGGGAATATTTTAAAATGTATCGTAGTTAAGTTTAAAGGTTTTTAAGGTATTGTTCCTATAATCAAAATTAGTCGTGATGATCCTGAGGTTAATTGATTGTTTGTACTGCCTCATGTCAGATACAATCTTATTTTTAATCTCTGTACAAAAATCAGGACATGTTTAAAACACAGATTTATCAAAGGGTTTATAGCTGTCGGTGTAGTAGACGTTTACATGAGCTTTTTGTATTTTGTATGTAAAACCAAAATGTAACGTAGTAGTTGAGTCTGGTTTATAGCAAACTTTCATCACTTCTGTTTCGGGGTCAAAACTTGTTAACAGTTCACCAAAAATAGGCAGATAAAAGCAGCATTATGTTTCTATTTAAAACATAAAGATCACTGTCTAGCTTACATCTTTTAAAGCTCTTTTCATGCATTCTGCACCTTCTGTCCCTTTCCTTTTTCCCCCTGACTGCTGCCTGCTAGAATGAGATTCTTTCACATCACCTTCAAAGGAATGCCATATATTTGGATCATCAGGTGGGATTTGCAATTTTCTTGTGTGTTTACATTTCTTAATGCTTTTTGCCTGCTTCTGTCAAGCTGGAAATATTTGGGGAGAAAGATTTTCAGTGCTTTTTATGAAGTTGAATACTTAATATGTGCTCTTTTTAAGTAGCACAGAATATCTTAATCGATTACAAATTTCATACGTAATGGAAAAGGACCCTCTGTAAAATTTGGCAGAATACCATAGCTACCCACCAATTAATTCTTATTCTTCATTTCCTTCTTATAATAGCACTAACTGTAGCATTTTTTCATCTTTAACCAAAGTCATAATGTATTTCCCAGTTCATGAGACACACATGCAATTTATAGAAAATTAGTGCTTCTGATGATTTTGGTGTTCTGAATTAAGAATTAGATGTTTTTACGGGACTTATATGAAAGGGAGGTCAAACCTGAAAAACTGTTGTAAACAAGTCATAGCATAGCTCATGACTTCTTGTCCTTTAACTCAGTTATTCCTTAAAGATTTAGATAAGGATCAGATTTTGCTTCTTTACAACCTCCGATAACTTAGAGTGACGGCACAGCTCTGTCTTCACTCACATAATTGATGACCAAGTGAGGAACTGTGATACCACACACATCTTTCTGGCTTTGTTGCATGATCAAATGACTCTTCTGTAAAAGAAGTCACAAGTTGTGTGTGAGGGCTTTTTTAATGGGAAATTTTTGCTAGCACTTAGAGAGTCGTAAGTGCTTAGAAGAAATATAACCAACTAGGTGTCCATTAATTAAAAATATAAAAATTGCTAGAGTTTTCCCTTTTTCTAATTGTCTGTCTTCTAATGATATTTTTTAGCCTTACACTTAAACCCAACCATTCTTAGATCATGTTCCTGTGATAGCATTTCAGTGAGTTACTAAAAGCCACACGTACACACGCACTCTTGGTTCACCCAGTGATTTTATTTTCGTATTCTCTCTTGAAAACAAGGTGAATTGTGACCAATTCAGTTAGGTGGTAATGCATTTCTAAATATCTGTGTGCTGTCCTAAGGAGCTGCAGGAGGTCCCGAACAATAAGGAAAAATTGCTTGCTAAATTAGGTCAAAATATTTCATCCACCTCAAATATTTCCAGTTTATAATGTTTTGGAATAAGGGAATAATTGTCCTCAACAATGTGATTCACTGTCAAGAAAGGACAACTGTCCATGCGAAGTGCTGAGCTATGTACCGGGGTGTTGCTTGATCAGCCAAGCTTGTCAGTATAATAGTCAGGATTAAAGGGAGAGACTTGCCTATGTATAACACACAAAGTGGTAAAAAGGATTTTCTTTTTACTTGCATCAGGTAAAATTTAGAAATGGGATGTGGTAAACATTAACTTAAGGAAATGTCTAAATCTTACAAATGTGCCATAATTACCCCTACCAGAGATGACAGAAATCACTGCACTACTTACAGCAAGAAATCATTATCAAGTCTAAATTATTTTATCTTAATGACAAAATCATGGAAGAGCAGTTTGGAATACTTGTCCCAGTTTCTGATGAGTTTTTGTTTGTGGGGTTTTTTCCCCTTGTTGTAATATAATACTGCCACCTACCTGTATGACATAAATCCCCCTGAGAGTCTTTTTGCTTTCAGGACAACTGCTTCTAGGGGTGGTATCTCGTTTATATCTTTTTGTTACTTTGTCCACTATCAGTTTGCCTTCATGTTGGGAAGTAAAAAAAAAAATATCAAAGTTCCTTTTAGACTAATTGAGGCTGTTCCTCCTCATTATCCGCATCTGTAACCACCTTGCATAATCACTTGCACTCTTTGAATTTTAAATGCCCAGTGGACTTAAATTGGGTATTTCCACTCAGGTTTAGTCTCTGAAAGTAGTGTCAGAACCTGCTTTGCCTGGGGCATGTGGTGGGATGCCAGTCCTGTTATTTTCAACTCTCACCTTTTTGGTCACAAAGAATTCAGTCCCATACATAACGATAATTAATAAGCTTGTACTGAGGTTGCACAGGTGAAATTTCAGGCAGACTAAAGTTCACGTGGAGGGAGTTGCACTAAGGTGTTGTCGACTGCCTAGGTGGCTTTCTTACCAAGACTCAAGAATATCCCATGCCTGTTTTTTAAGTCATGCTTTTTTTCATACTCCTCTTTCCTTTTGAGACGCTTAGAAATTTTTGTTACGCATTTTGATAGTTTTGTATCATTCTTTCAAAATTTTTGTTGTTGTTGTTGGAATTCAGAGATAGAGAAAAAAGGTTGAAGAGGCTGACATACATATATCCAGCCGTATGATTTCTTTGATACCTTATGGCCAAAAGAATTATTGTCAGGCATCCTAGTTGTTTTGTGTGAGGTTGTGACTCAACCTGCTGGCTCCAGGTTCATAGAGAGGTGGGAGAGAGGCTCATTTTCCTTTTAAGAAAGGAAATTTCCTTTGCCAATGTGGGACATCCTACGGGGGGACGTATAATCTCAGTCTTCTGCATTATCAAATTTTAACTGCTTGTGTGTTACAAAATCCAAGCCAGCAGTCTCCTTAATGTATTGGTACCCAGTAACTACAATAACAGTAATGAAAAGTTGGAACATAGTTCTTTTCAAGCAAAAGCTAGACATGCTCTTTTCTCCTTTGTAAATAAATTCATGGCAGGAGATCCCACTTCAGTCTTTCTGTCACTATGGGGAATTCCACCAAACCAGTCTTCTAGTATGCTTCTTGATTTTTGTGTTGATAGTAAAACTTTTCTTTGGCTGAAAAATCCTTTCCTACTGAGCTCAAGCTATCTATGTAAAATTCTCCATCCCTGTAGCCATATTGATCTCAGCATTTCCCAGGTCAGTTTGTCACAGTAGAAGCTCTACTCAATTTCATTTAGTCTTTTGGGTTTTTCCTGGTTTTCAAAATGTCTTTTTATATGAATAGTTTAGGGATCAGGTTGTTCATACACTTCTGCTGGTACTTTCATTTTTTGGTTTCTCTCAGTTTTCAAAGGGTGCATAAAAATAAACAGAACTTGAACAAGAAGTTGTTAAATAAAGGAGTGAAGGTCCTACAGCCAACATCCGTACTGTCTTGGTGTTTTGCTTCTGGTTTCAACTCTTCACCACCCTCTTTCTGAGATGCTGAAGGTGGTTGGGGGGAAAGATAGTAACTTAAGGGAGGTTGGAATAGTACAAGGGGGTGTGGGTAGAGCGGACAGATACCTGGTATCATATCTGGTGTCTTGTGTTTCAGCCTAAAATTCTATGTCCTGCATTAGCAACATACAGGATACTGCTCTTGGATTTTTCAGGTTATCTGAAAAAGGTAGAGTGAACTGACCAAGCCACTACTGTTGTTCTTGCTGCTGCAGCTGTTTTCTTCCTTTTCCCTCCCCAGACAAAGGCAACAGGGACTTTGTAAGGTGCAAACTAAGACAGTGCTGGATGCAGCATTGCTGTAAAAAGAAGGCAGGAAGGAGAAGTGCTGTTTTCCTTTTTTTTTTTGGTGGACAGAAAATTAAAGAGCAGAGGGACTGTGGGAGTAAAGCTTGGTCAGGTCCTATTGCCACTGCTTTTACCTTCAGCAAGCTTGAGAGGAAATGGATAAAGCTGTCAATGTGAGCTCAGTCTTCTGTCACCCAAAACATATGGTCTTACCCGTGAGGTCACCTGTCCTGGTAGGGAGCCACTGCTCCAGCTGATAGCTGCCACCGGAGAACACATACTCAGATGTGTCTGTGTAAGGTGTTACCAAACACGGGAGAGAATTTAGGAAAACGAAGGAAGAGGCAAAATTGATAGTAGCTTGGCTTCACAATTTAAAACAGAAAATACCCATTCAGCTGCTTATTCATAAATATTCATAAATAGCTGTTCATGTAGATCATATGTCAAGGAGGTGGTGGTTTCTTGGTTTCTAACTGGGAAATGCTTTTATGTATTGCATAAGTGAAGGTAAGAGCAAAGATGAAACATCATTTCTGGGGGAAAAAGTTATTTGCTGGAAGTAGAAAGTGATAAAGCCAAGACTGCTGGATTTCATTTGGTTTTTCTGCTGCGTTGCTGCATGGCATCAGGCAGTTCACACTTCGGTTTGCTCATGAAAATCTTAATTCCAACTTCTGTGATTTCTTTAATTGGGGAGACTGTATAATACTATTAGCATTATACATAGGATCTAAAAGGTGTCCTTTTCTGTACACATATTTTCCCTGAAGTGAGAGTAAATCAAGGCTTATTTCTGTTACGAGCAAGCACATATTTTTTCCGTGAGCTGTTTATTCAATTTGAATAGTGTCCACCTTCACTTTGGGAGTAGCCCCATGATAATGCTTTAAGAACACAAAATCCCCTTCACCTTTTAGAGCATGGGACCTGCCACTGTATCCCCTGTAACACTGGTTTACTTTGCCAGTTCTTCCGTATGCGTTGCCTGCTGCATGTGCTAGCTTTAGTGGACAGAAGGTTTGTGACGGATGCATACTCCTCAAGAACTGAACTTCTCTATAGTTAAATGTTAGTATTTTCTGGAAAATTATTTCCTAAAGGGGAAGAAAGCTTGCTATATTTGACTGCCTCAAAGGCTCTTTGGTTGGCATTACTTTACCAGTTATCTGGTTTTTGATCATTGTGCCATAAGGGCTTAAGGAACTGGACATTTTCTGAAAATAACTGGCCTTTGCAAACAGCGTTAGATAAGCACGGTTAAGCACCGGTGGTATTAAAAATATTGGCAGAAGTCATATAAATCAAAGTTGGAGCTGACTGGAGGACAAAACATTACTTCAGAGCATCTTTTGAGCAAATCCACTTAGATGCTTTTCTAATCTGGATGGAAACAATCTTTGAACAGTTCCACAGACATTAATTCTGGCATTGTCTGTTATTGGTCAGAAAGTAAAAATTTGAAATATTGTAAAAAGGGATTAGCCAAAGAACCTGAAGCTGTTCAAATCCTCCTAATAAAAATGCATCCAAAGCAGTGTACTCCTGCTTTTGCCCCAGAGCAATTTTTTCGTTACAAATATTTCGGTTGGCTGTAGTTTGATTGCTTGGCTTTGGACCTTATTGTTGATCTTACTATTGAGATATCTTTTGGTATCACCCAGTGCACCCAGTCTCTGGACAAAATTTTGATGTAAATGGAGAACAACTTCTTGTGTCAGTTCTAGTTTTCTGTTTATACTGTAGATGATGGAGCAAATGGGAGGGGTTGCTTGTTTGGGGTTTTTCCCTGCCTTGAACTAACAGAGCATCAGAAGCTTGCCTTCCTCATATAAGGTACTCTTCGTTGGGTGATTAACTTAGCAGCTGATCAGACTTCACTATAGATAAACAACAACAACAACAAAAAGGTCCTCTATCTATAACAAGGAAAATGTGTTTCTTGTAGGGAGGAGAAATGTACTTCTCCAAACGTACAAGTTTTCCCTAAATAATGAAGGGCAAGACATTCCAAAAGGTATCAAAAACACAGGCTTTCTGTTGCATTTCAATCTGTGAAACAAAACCTTGCAGATTCATGGTGAGTGCATATACATAAAAGACAGACTGAAAGGTCATAAATATTCATAGACACACTTCCTTCCTGTGTAGCCGTACTTGAAAGGGGTATTGCTGAACAGGTCCTAAAGTTTCCAACGAAAATAGGAGGGGAGTTGTGCATTAAGTGACTTTTCAGTTTCTTTTGGAGAGGAAAACTGACTGTTTTCATAATTTTTTCTTTACTGTTAGTGAAGTCTCCTTTTTAAAACCAAAGATCCCATACTATTGTCTGTTTCATACTTTTCTGAAATCCTAAATGCATGCAGTTATTTACTGTAGTAATCAAAGCATATGGGTTTGACATTTGCACACGTATTGATAAATACTAATCATTAGAGAAAATGTCTGACCGGTTCCGAAATAGTTTCACACCCATGTCTGGGGGTGGGTGAATACAATGAGTAATGACTCAAAGCTCCTAAGTGTGTAAATCAGTGCAGTCTATAAAGGTATTTTGTGATAGATGAACATAAGTTTAAACCTCGCTTCAATATTCAGAGGCTGGGAATGCTTCTATCTTTTTAATGTACATTGGGTTATTAAATCTATAATTTAAAAGGTTTTCTGATAAAGGTTTGAATGTTCCTGTTGCATAATCCGATAAGACTTTTCCCTTCACTATCGTGCAGAGCTTATTTTAAGCATTCTTTTTAAAAAAAGGAGTGTTGCTGAATAAGTATTACATTGGTTTTGAGCATTTATGTCTTTGTGCTACAGTTGTTTGATATTATTAAATTTTTCAGATGTTGATATTACTGAATGATGGAATATATAAAAAGCATGGGATAAAATGTAATCTACTGCATTATTAGAAAAAATTAAAGTAGAGGCTATATTTTACAGTGTCGTCTTTCAAATCTAGCCATGCTGTAAACTGATGTTTGCTGTATGCTCCTCCTGATTTGAAATAGATGAAAGAGAATGAACCTTTAATCACCATGGTTCACACTATGATTGAGAACTCGGCGCTAAGACCGCAACTGTACCAGCAAGTAAGGTCTTGGATAGTGAATGAAATTGCTTTATCATCTGCGAAAATTTTCCTTAGTGACAGTTTTGGTTGTTCCTCAGATTTATTCATGACATTGGTGTTTCTCTTATTTGCTTTGGAAAACCACAAGTCATCCATGCTTTATAAAATGCTGCAATATCGTTAGCATGGCTTCCGCTGCGTTTTTGTTGTTAAGTATTCAGTGTACCCTTTTGAGTAACTTTTTCTGTCCAGCCGGTTTAATGAGTTGATGTTTTATGCAGGTGTCCGGTAAATTCATAAAACTTCCAATAAGCTTCCAACATTTGTCTTAGCATGATTCTCTGCAATTAGTGTTCCAAGGTGTTTCTTTCTTTTGACCACTACAAAAGCATGTGAGTGGTGTTTACCTGGTCATTTCTGGCGATTTTTGTTTTGTTCTAGGAAGTGGATTTACAAGTTTTTGTTTGCATCCACCAAGCCTTTAGCCACTGAAGAAAGGAAGGATCAAAATTACTTTGATCTGGGGACTGTAAATCCAAAAGGCAGTGTCTGTTCATAAAGTCACAGCAGACTTCAGCGTGCACACTTACCGAGTATCTAGCGATGGTGGCGAGCGGTACGATGGAAGAAGGACCAGAAATGCGAATGGAAATATTGAGTCGAGACCTGCATTAACTTATGAGCATGGCCAATGCGGATCTGTTGGCACTGCAGTGTCTTAGGGTTACTGGGGCTTGACTGAACCTGTTCCTGTCACGTCAGGGAACGTTTCAGAAGTTTCCAGCCTTAACTGCAACAAAGAGGATGTTCTTACTTAAATGACGGGGGTATTTTGCAGCAGGTGGGGTGTGCGATTCTGGCTGCCAGTCAGGAGGAAATCTCTGATCAGTTCCCTTACACTTGCTTTTATGCCTTTGTGAGCCAAAATGACTCACAACAGTTGCATAGTTCGAAGGAAAGGAGATGTTTTACCACGTAAAACACTCATTCGTTAGTGATTAACGCTTTGCCACGTTTCTAAAAAATGCTTCAGCTTAATTTCGTCTTTCATTTTTTTGGAAGTCAGCTCCACAATGTGGAGTTGCTTGTGATCCGGAAAAGTTGCAGGAAAAACCTCAGGTTTCCAAAGGAAGCTGGGTTGTGAGCAACTTTCGGGGTCGTCCAATTTGTGCCTTTTAAATAGGAGCTTTGACATAGAACCTGACGGAGTGATCTGGGAGAGAAATGGGAGAAGTAAGGTGTCCTCAAGCCCTAAGTGAAATTGGGTTTTGTTGGTTATTTTTGAGGAAGCCTAGCTGTTATGATTTTCTTTTTTTAAAAAAGGCAAATCACTTTTTTGTAATAGAGTATGTGAGCAGATAAGTCAACATACTTATGATGAACAGGGGTGCTTTGGATGTGTGATGGTAAACTAGTTCAACACTAATATTAATATGGACACCTTTAAGGTCTAGCTGTGGTTGGACTAGTCAACCCGCTTATTTAGGGGTACCCATAAATTTCAGAGTGCTGTCTTGAGGGAGCTATGCTCTCAGCTAAGGTATCACTACACAGCACTGCCCTCACCCTGTAGGTATACCTGCTGCTTAGTATTTGACACTGAATAAGCACCTCTTTTGACCTTCTTGTCAAAAAAACGGTGACTCTAACAGGTCACGAAGATTGAATAACCTTTTATCACTAGAAATGTGGTCACTTCAGGTCCGAGGGTTTGTGACATGTTGGCAGGCTTGTTGGCAGAAGAACCCACGTATTGCATAAACTGGAGAATAGCAAGACCTGCTTCCACAGATGAAGTTTCCTATATGAAGTACTGCAGTGACTGACTTGCAGGAAAGGACTAAAAAAAGGAAAAGGATAAACTCAAAATTTCACTGCTTAAGTAGTCTTCTAAATTTTTGTAATGAAAAACTAGCCTGTTTAAAAATCTGGCAACTTGTTGAAAGTTTAAACAACATAATTTTTCATTCAAATAAAATAAATTGGGAGAAGACACTGTGTTAGCGAGTGAAACCTGTTTCGTTGTCAGGATGATAAACTGGTTTCTGATGACCATAACCATTCCTGCGGGCAGAGAAAAGGATCTTTCTTTGCTTCAGCTTATTTGGTTCAGTTTTATGACTGAGCTCATTTAGAGTTAAGCAAAGGAAAGCAAGCAAAGCTTGTATTTAATTAAAAATTAACGTGTTTATTTGTAATGATTAATGGTTCTTTGGCAAAATAGCTAAAAATATATGCCACTTCAAATGTGTTATTTATAAGACATTTTTGTTAGTGATATGTTACACCTTCACAGTTATTTAAATCACTGACTTACAGTCTGTAGAACAGACTGATGCACTGCAAATTTGCAAGTATAAGCCAGGGCAATGATTCCATTTGTACAGGCAAGAAAAGTAGAGGCTTTTTACAGCCTGAAACCATTTCGACCTTGGGTTTTTTTTTTTTTTGTTTCTCATCTAATACTACATGATGAGTGCTAAATCTTGTTTTCTAAAGCAGTATATGCTGATTATGAAAAGTTGAATTATCCTCAATTCCTCTTATACGTGTGAGTTCCCTAAAGGAGGAAAAACAAAATGAGTGCAACAAGCTAACATTTGGATCTTTGCTTGGACAATTGTTCTTAATACTTGAAAAACATGGAAAAATATTTGGGGTATTTTTTTTTTGCTCCTGTAAGGACAGGGAGATCTTGTTTATGGCATTCTTCATCTCGTTGGTTTTATTATTATTGCATCTGCATACATTTAAACTATTATGCATGTTAGGTTTTGACATTTGTAGGTGGAAATACTTTTCAGGTTTTGTTACGAACACGAGATGATTGTATTTGAGCTAAAAATCTTGTATTTCCAATTTGTATTTGAGGTGTTGTCTTTTGCATTATGCAACATTAGAGGAGAATCTTGCTTACTGTGGGGTAAATGCCCATTTGCCCTGCTTCCTGTGATAGTAAGAAGTATTTTAAGAAAGAAAAAGGAGAGGGGAAAAAAAGAAAAGCCTCTTGGAAGTCTGACTATAACCTTGTGCTCCCCACAAAATGTCCTAAAGTGTCCTTTTTTAAATTCCTAAGTGCAGTATCTTGCAGAGATGCTTAGTGTGCTCTCGGTGTGAAATTTCCTGCCCTGTATGTATTGAATCTGAATGGTTAGCGGAATCTGAAAATAGCTTATAAGGTAATGAGGTAATACTGTCCCTTAAGTTTTTTTTAATATTGGCTGCTTAAATAGGTTTACCCCCTCATGTCTCAGGAAAGAGATTTGCTTAATCTGCATTTATTTGGGAAGAAATTTCCCTCTAAGAACATGTTATATTGTGTCCATTGCGGTGGATTGACCCACTTCCATGATCCGTCTGGCACTGGGGTTTGATGGGGACTGGACAGTGGGGCTGTAAAGCAAATGACAAATTATTTCTAACGGAAGATGGAGGTTCAGTTAAGGTCGCTTCACCTTTTCACATGTAAGATACACGTTGGGGCACACTCTGCGTGTGCAGTTTGCCTTTCAGAAATGGTAAGTTCTCTTTGTAGGTATTGAGGGTGCTGCCCCTTGACGCCTGGGAGCTGTGTTGGTGTATGTCACGTTAAGAGGAATGGACTTTTTTCTTATTTGAGTAGGCAAATGTTGAGGACAGGCGGAGAAGTCAGCAGCAAGTCATGTCAGTGGTTCAGTAGGTGGCACTCTTTCTCTGAAATTACTGTCCTGGTAAAGTATTTGTTGGAACGATTTGGCAAGAGGCGCTCATTGAACGTGACATAAACTACATTTCGATAACTTGATCATTGGAGCTCTTATAATGCATTTTCCAGGGTTATGAGGCAGTTAACCTTGCTTGCAAAGTGTAATTGCATTTTTGTCTCCTGCAGTTCCTCTCATAATTCCAGTAGGATGCAATAGCATCCTGCACTTTCTGCCTTGAGCTGATTTATAGATGTGCTGTGGAAAGAGGAGGGGCTGTTTTGTCAGAGCTGGATCGAGTGTTCCACGCTGGTTTTAGAGTTTTTGCGTTAAGTCCGCGTAAAACGTTGCAGGAGAAACGTTGAAATGAGGTGGCTCTCCAGCAGTGCCTGTTGTGGGAAACAAGTAGCGCTGACAACAGCAAGAGGTTGGCAGCACTTTTAGAAGTGTGATAGGATTTTAACAGGAAGAATTAGGACATGTGGAGCGTTCCTTGAAAACGTGGGTTTGTTTCCTGGATACTTATATTCCTTTTAGGAGGTAGGCAGGCATAAGGATGCTGAATTGGCAAGTTATTTCGAACTCTGCTATAATTAAGGTTGAAATGCCAAAAAACAAAGTGTCTCTTTTTTAAAAAATCAAAAACTATTTAAAAAAAACCTGTATTGAAAAATAACATTACACTTTTCCAGGCAAGCCTTATAAAATGCTGAGCAGTTTCTTGGGAAGATGTATTTATCTAGCAGGGGGATAACCTTTCTTCTGTAAAATCTTTCCGTTGTGAAATATCACTAAGTTTTTTCTGTAAGTTAAAGACATTTGGCCATGTTTATGAGTTTCTTTAAATATTTCCATTCTTCATTTTTCTCTCATTGTGATAAAATCAACAGTTAAAAACCACAACTCTACAATAGTAGGAGTTTAAATAGATACCTTAATTTTTGTGACACTCATGAGGTGCAAAAGTGCTGTGGCTTTTTTCATATCCCAACACTCATTTTCATAAAATGACCGTTTCAAAGAAAGTTACTGTGTGGTTTTAATACACTGTACATACATTTAAATTGTCACCAGGTGCATTTGCATGAGGTATGTGGACATAACGTCTTGAAATGAAACACTTAAGTGTGTTGGAAATTTATTGTATGTTTGGAATGCTTGTCTGATTAACCCTTCCCTGATCCTTTTATTTATGTGTCCCTTAATATGGACTTGTGTCTTTATAGTCTTTCTTGTGCTATTAAGTCACAATGACCTAATTATGAGAGATACACGTAAGGAAAGCATCTATGTTGGGACTCAGTGCATAGGTGGTTTTAGTTAAATAGAATGTGAAGGTTGATAGTGTTATGCCAATACCTGCTGTATAGAAGTTGAAGTAGTTCCTGTATGTGACAGTCCATTCTGAAATGGGGAGCTACCTCATGTCATGTCAGATATTTTTAAATCTTGTTACCGCCCGGTTCAGAGACGGCAAGGGTTAAGAACGTAATGTGAGGAGCTGTATGAAGGTAGTTTGAGGATAATTTACATAATGACTGCCATGAGGAACAAGCTTGCTGAGGTCCAAAGATAGAATAGAATGTGTTCCATTCATGGCATTGCTGGTAATACGCTGTTGGAGGGGAGGGAATCTATATGAAACAGGAGGCAGAAAGGTGTTTGATGGCACTTACTGGGTGTATGTCCACAACAAGATGTTTTACACATACTTTGTATGCTTAGCTCATTCTGTTCTGATGTCAGATCCACATCAGAATATCCTCCCTGTGAATACACTGGGCTTTAGTGGGTCTAGAATGGTTAATCCCAAGTAGAGGGGGTCCCTGTATTTAGAATGCACATAGGAATACGTACATAATGATTCATAAGTGTGCTCTGGCAGCTTCATCTTCCTACGTAATCTCTGTTTGATTGAGTTAGCTGCACATCTTCAGAAACCCAGTTTGCATTAGAAACATAGCCTGTTAAGCTAATGCAACTTTCTACTGACTGCTTAACATTCCATTGACTTATCTTCATTAATATATATTGGCTTAAATACATTGTTCACTGTGCTATGTTTGACTTGGAAGCAAAAGCTGGTTTCTGTATTAAAACTCTTAGGCTGAGCAGTAGTTTCATTTTCATAGTCCAATTAAGTTGTTTTATGGCAATATTATTCTTCCTTATAGTTAACACAAGAAGAATGTAGGGGTACACTATACAAATATAGAACTGAAGAGCTGGATATTGATGTAAGTAATCTGTATTTCTTCTTCCTTGGAAATGTTGGTATTTATCTCTTTATTTTGATAATAATCTCCCCCTTGACTTTTGGGTTTGAAGTGCAGTTCATGTGGGTAATAGCCAACAGAAATTACGTTGTGAAACAGAGGGATGTAAAATTGTTTTTTCTAATAAGCATCTAACTGGCAGGAAGTATTACATTTTAGGCTGAAATTTCAAGTATTACATCTGTTCAAAGTTGAATTGCTTCTAGAAAAGAATTAATTATTTTAGAAGGGAAAAACTCTGTAGCTGTAGTTCGGTTACAAGCACGAGATGTGGTTCCTCAGGAGATCTGACTGGCACTCCAAAACTGATATTTGGCATGGGTAGTTACTGTTCAGAGTATTGGGTTGCTAGTTACTAAAGAAAACGGGCTAGGTGTCTACAGTCAGTTTTAAAATTGGTGGTGGAAAATACGCGTGTATAGTCATACTGTATATGCATGTCTGGTCATTCTTGCACAATGCAACTAAGAGTAGAGAGAGTGATTTAAGGGATGTTATTTTAAAAAAAGAAAGCAGGCTTCCGGTGTTATCTTAGAGTTAAAAAGTCAGGGCAGCACAAAAAGAACCAACAAAGTTGTTCAAATAGAAAAGCAAAGTGGTTCAAATTGGTTAAAGAGCACTGGATGGTTATTTGCTCCAACTGGAGCTGGAGTGGAACAGTTTCCGTCCTAGCCAAGCCTCGATCGGAGGCAAAACAGAGCAGAACACGGATACTGTTAGTAACTAACTATTAAATACCTGCAGTAAGCCATGGGAAAGACTGTGAATGTATGCAATATTCTTTATAATATGAGGAATATGTAAATTAAAATGGTACTTAATACCTATTATTAAGTTGGAAGGGATTAGCTGTAGAACTGTAAATTACATGTTTTGAGCCACACTGTTTCAAGTTATAATAACACTTACTTCATAGTATCTTAAGAAGGTTTCTTAAGGTTAATTTGAAAATATAACACTGATGCCTTCAGAGTTTTTACAATTCGTATTTTGTGGTAATAAAATTTTATATAGCTTCTTGTAATGATTTGATCAATTATAGTTGGATTGCTGAAGATGTTAAAAATGAAATTCTAATTGCAATCATTTTCTGTTATATACTAGGCTAAGCTTAGCCGTTTATGTGAACAAGATAAAGTTGTACAAGCACTGGAAGAGAAGCTTCAACAGCTACACAAGGAGAAAGTAGGACAATTGTATTTATTACCTAAAGTGGATGTTATTTTACATGCTTATTTTCAGAACATTGGTAACTGAAATAAAATGAAAATCAGCCTGATGATGCAGAACATTAAAAATAATTCTTTTTATTATAATAGTACACGCTTGAGCAAGCTTTGCTATCAGCAAGTCAGGAGATCGAAATGAATGCAGATAATCCCGCAGCCATACAAAACGTAGTCTTGCAGAGAGACGACTTGCAGAACGGACTACTTAGCACTTGTCGAGAAGTATCGCGAGCTACTGCAGTAAGTACTTCGCTCTTGCCAGTAAAACTCAGCGAAGTGTGAAACGATTATCTTCCTGTTCTTGATTGGGCTGTCTTTGGTTATTTTTCATTATGTTCCAGCAAAACTCTGTTCTCTTTTACTTGCTTGTATTTTCTGTCAAAGGCATCTGGAAAGTGGTCTTTTCACTATATTCGTCGAGTAATCTTTCTCTAATTGAGTTTGGGGTTTTTTGGCCAGGAATGAGCACATACTGACTTTAATTGGTGTGGTAATTTTCATTTTTATAACATGAAAAATTTATTGCAGAAGTAGTAAATAATGCAAATACGCTATTTTATGTGATGGCAAAATAGTAGTGAGCACAAACTTTATCAGGTATTCCGTCAGGTGCAGGATGAAAGGAAAAGATTATTCTTACATAGTCTTTCTCAGTAGTGGACCATTATATTTTAAAGATCTTACAAGTTATGCACTTCCCAAAGCCTTAATAAATAATTTTTTTTAAAAAGAGAAGGGAATTTCTATTTACTGTCTTTTTCCACTTAATGATGGCTTCTGTGCTGAAGTGAAAAGGGAAAGAATCCTTTTTGCCTACTTAGGTGTATATCCAAAAAGATATTTCAGTGGTTTGCTGTGGTGCAATTGATATGGAGTAGGCCCTGTAATACTGGTTTTAGTCTGAATGTTCAACTCCGTTGTAGAAGGGATTGGTTGGACAAGGAAGACGGAATTAGGGGAAAGCAAATCCTCAAGATACACTTTCCCTCATTAACTTTTTAAATTATGCTCAGTTGAGTAAAATGCCTGATGTAGGCTTAAAAAGTGAGATGATAGAGCTGACCTCAACGAAGACTTTCTTTCTGCACCTTCTCCCTTCTGGTGTTTGTAGTTTCACCTATGTAAAATAATGGTTTATTAGCAGGCCTGGGGCGCTCACTGGTAAACTTGCAGGCAGGGCTGGATGACTTACATTTGTCTTGCATAATTCATTGCGTATACACACACATGCTGTGCACTCACACATATGTATTCTGTGTGATAAAAGAGACAAATTTGCATCCATTTTTGTGGGTTTTCTGCCTCACTGGAAGGACAGCTTAAGACATGCCTGCTGACTATAAAGACACATTCTCTAGATTTTACCCTTCCCTATCTTTTTTGTTTGTGAAAAGACAAAATGCTGTTTGTTTGAATTCCATTCAGTATCATTAGAAAATCAAAAAGATGTTTAAACGTTGAATTCTCTAAAATACATATTCATTTATTGCTGATACCTATTTATGCGTTCCTGAACTTTCTTGCCACTGAATAAAGAAAATAAATATACTTACACATCTGTAATGCTTCACTTTGGTTACATACTTAGGAACTGGAAAGAGCTTGGAGAGAATATGATAAATTGGAGTATGATGTAACTGTAACAAGGAACCATATGCAGGAGCAACTCGATCGGCTGGGAGAAATTCAGGTGTGGCATGGGTCTTAAAGTACATTTAAGTGACTCTCGTGTTCTATGATGTTGTTTAAAAACTACACAAATGAAAAAAAAGGGGATGTGTGGCGCATTAACTTACAAGGTGTAGAAAGAAATTAAAAGTTAAAGATCTGAGGAAGTCTTCAGCTTTTCCTGCTTTATTGAAGCTACAGCATAGAGGTGGTAGCTGCCTCTGTTTCGGTGATGGTGTCCAAAACAGGGTAGTTTTCTTAGACGTTAATTGCTCTGGACAGTCATAGTACATCTTCACACAACTCCTTCTATTTAACTGAATATTTTAAAAAGTCATTAAATCATTCTATCAACATGAATTATAAGAAGTCATATTCTGAGCATTGCTTTGGGTCTTACATGCGAAGAGCGCTGGCGTGTATATCACGAGCTCGCTGTGCGGTGGAGGATGGGTCACTTGGTGTAAGTTCTGAATTCCTGAGGAGACCTCTCTGCGAGAGGCACGCACAGGGATGTGCTTGCGTCATCGGGAATGGGCCAGGTGGGTTTGGTCCGTGGTGGGAGGCATTAAAGGCTGTCTGCTTCAGGGATTGGTTTTATATGCAGCTATGAAAGGGAGATTCCAAGGAAGACCAAGAGCTGACAAATTTGTGTTACTCAGCCCAAAGTGTGCGTGGCTGTGCATGCAGATAGGCCCACCGTTTATATGCCAGTAGGAAAACACCCTGTTCATCTCCACCTATTTTGCGGTTGGAGCTGATCATTCCTTTTCTTTCGCTGCATGTAGGTCTCCTGTGCAAAGTTTGCTTGGATTTTCCTTGGAGACAGTAGATCCAATTGTATTCCTAAGTGGAGTTTCAACTAGCAAATTGCCAACAAATTAACTGGTGCATTATGAAATTGCTTAATCTTACGCTTTTTGTTTCTGGCAACATTTGAATATTCCGTTTTGTGGAAAAGGAGAGTGTCTGTCGTTACTGCATTTTATTTTCCTTCTTTGGGAAAGGATATGCAGTGTAGTCTAAAGAAAGAAAAACTTCCTGTTTCTTCCTGCTCACAATGTATTCTAATTTATCACTTATATATGCTGTTTATTTACCGGCAGACTGAGTCAGCAGGGATACAGCGTGCTCAGATTCAGAAGGAACTGTGGAGAATTCAAGATGTCATGGAGGGTTTAAGTAAACATAAACAGCAGAGAAGCTCTTCAGAAGCAGGTAAACTGATTTCTTTTATCTCGGAGGAAGTGGGATTGGATCATGCACGTTTTTAAGCTTCATAATTGCTTTTGCATGTTTGAAGAAATGGTACAGTTGCTGAGAAAACAAGGCAGCAGTCATCTATTTTAAGTTGATGCTTTGTGTATTTGATAGTGACAGGTGATCGTTCATATTTTAAAATTTTTTTCTTTTTCTTTCTCTGCTTTTCCCCCTCCCCCGAAACAGGCATCATGGGATCAAGGACATTTTCAGCTATTAAATATAAAAATGAGGTATGGTTTTAATATATTCACTGTTTTAGCATCACTGAGTTTCTAATCTACCTATGATCTAAAAATGGGCATTATTAAAAATGTTTTAAGGATGTCTGAAGTAAGTATTTAGTATGTTTCTGTGAAAATACAGCATTATGATTTAGTTGTAAAGACTGATATCTCTGCTAGTAATTCTAACACTTTCATTTGCTCTGTGTCTTTATATTCTCACCAGTATGTTTCTCTTCTCCATTTCTCCCATTTTCCTCTCCCTAGGCTCTTACCCTAGAAATGTAAACCCTGATTTATGGATTTGTTTTCCTACCCGCCACACTTTTCATGGGATGAAATACATTGCGTTCTATGTCTGTTCACGTATTGAGCCTGGTTCTCAGATGGCCAGAGCACCCACGAGAACAGCTGAAAGAAACTGTGGGAGCTCCCAAATGTTCAGTTCCTCTGAAAATCTGGCTAGAAGTTACAGTTTTAAAGGGACATTGTCGTGGTTGTCTCCAAGTTTATGCAATATGCATCTGGCTTACAGATCTTTCAAAAAGTCTAATTTATATACAAATCTTCAAAAAGATAGCAAATATAATTTTTAAAAGGATGATTCAGAGGGTTCATACATCTCCAATAGAAAGTGCAGGTGTTAGAATTGAAAATTTTTATAAGCTGAATAATGAAACTATGGATGTATCTCAGTCTAGGTGGTAGTAATAAAAAGTGAACAAGGGAACAACAGAAAAAAGAAGAAAGTTAAAGAAAATAAAGCTCTCGGCCTTTTTTTGGTTTTGTTTTCCTATTCTGACATTGTCCCTTTAATTCCAAAATCTACAGCTGGTGTAGCTATGGTAATGTATTTTTCTTTTTAAGTTGTAAATAATTGTAACAGGTGTGCACATCTAAACAAGGTGACTATTCTACAATCTTTAGGAAGAGGAAGTAGTCCCACCTCGTCCTCCACTCCCTCGGTCCTATGACTTTACAGAGCATCTTCCCATAATCCCCCCTCTGCCCAGTGATAGCAGCTCCTTGCTCTGTTATAGCAGGGGCCCAGTACATCTGCCAGAAGAAAAGAAGATTCACCAAGTTCAAGGATATCAGAGAAATGGATCTTACTGTGTAAGTGGCTTCAACTGCCACATTGTTCGTGAAGCATCCCCGTTCCTTTGCACAGTCACAATTTTTATTTTGTCATCTGGCTACTTTTGTGTTATGTTCTTACTTTTGGCTGCTTATTTTTCTTCATAGCTCCATCATTTGCTCTTCACCTTTTGCTGTCATATATTCTGTACATATGTAAAATGTCTTAAGACTTAAATGCCTGTATCTGAGTAAATTTCAGAAAAATTAAGTTCTTTACTCACAAGTTCTTAAAAAAAACTAGGCTCAGAACAGGTTTTGCTGAAACCTTATACAAATTGGTTTCTTGAAGATCACTTAAAAGGAAAAAAAAAAATGTGCTTTTTTATGTCAGTTTTTTCCTGTAATTTCGAATTTGCAAATGATGTTCCTCAGATTAACTACGAAGAAATACTGCTGTGATAGCACGTGAACAATGAAACGTTGTCTTAAAGCGGGAGCAGAATCGTCACAAAATTACTGCTTTGAGTCTTAAGTCATAAATGCTTGTACAGAAATGCCAGTTTATTCACCTCCTAACCTGTCGTTCCTCAGGGTCCTGACTATAGGCTTTATAAGAGCGAACCGGAGTTAACTACAGTAGCAGAAGTGGATGAGTCTAATGGTGAAGAAAAAATGGAGCAAACTTCAGAATCGGAATCTACAGCTAAAGGTTTGTCCCCAAACGTGGTGATTACAACCTTGCAGCCTTTCTCACGAGGAATACAAAGCTTTAACTCTGTTCCAGAAGTTACATCATCCTTCGTATTTTTGTAGCCTGTCCATTTCTTAATATGATGAAACAGCTTCCACGATAAAATAATGATTGAATTTTACGATGAGAGAGATTTCAGTCAATTACACTGCAGAAAAATCAAACATTACACTCACCAACAACCCTGAAATCCTTATTGACACCATGTCTAATCACATCACTCACATTCCCCACACACCATTCCCTTGAACAATTACCCATTTTATGTTCTTGCCCTTGAACAATTATTCAGTTTTCGAATCAAGCTCCCGATATTATGTCACTGGAACGGCCAAAAAGGCAGCACCACAGAATTTTCAGGCTCTCATAAGGCAGGGAAACAATGTCTTTTTCTTTTTTTAATCTTGTAATTGTTGAATTGCCTTCTGTCCTCTGATATAATAGGAATAATGATCATGACCTTGGAGCCTACAGACAATAAAGGTCCTTGCAATTGCTAAATGCTTTAGATTCTTCTCTTCATCTAGCTTCCATAAAAGCTACTAATTGCTTGGTAGAGTCTTTTACCAGGAAGTGCTACTCAGTTCTGTTTGTTAAAACACACAGAATAGTTTGTTAAAGGTGACTTGAGGAAAAGTAGTTTGAGCACCTCCCAGAAACCGTATTAAGAGCTTTTAGAAAAAGTAACTAAACTTACCCATTTCTTTTTGCCGAAACGGTTGATGTTTCCAGTGCTGGCAAGATTCCTACCTTCTCTTGGCTAAGCACATTCATGGTAGGCTGGTGCAACAGTACCAGAATTTCTCCAAGAACTAGAATCATACTGTTTTCATCAGAACAGTAATGGAGGTTTTTAAAACTAAGGTTACCACACAGCGTGGGTGGAAAAAATGCGAGTGGCCCTATGATATATTTAAGCTTGCACTTACCAGACAGGCAGTCAGTTCTGATTCACTCTGGTATTTGCTGAGGCATAACGTTCACTTAAGATAGATATTAAATCTCTTTTAACTTGGTGGTGTAAAGTGTAAGGTTTAGCCTGAGATTTGCTAATCATCAGCCACCTAAAGTGAGGGAGTTGCTTGACAACATATCTAGGTTTTATTGACCTGTGGTGTTCCCGATTGTTATTAGTGATTTGTGAACAGAGGGTAACTAATTGCCAAGACAATATACAAAAGCCTGCACTGATCACATAAAGCAAACCAGTACTTTCTGAGCACCCCAATCTGCTTTTTATCTTCTGTAAAGATGGAAGTAATTTCATTACGTCCATTTGTAGACAAGCAGTCCTCAGTGAGGGAAAGCACTAATACATGTTCTTCTAATACAAATAATACGTGGGGTTGTGGGAGAGAATAGCGGCAGTGGTACCAAGCAGCAAGAGGCTTTTTATCTTCTTAAACCCACTTCACACTGTTGTTTATCATAGCTGTGTTTTATCATCTGGTCCACGCTTTTGAGCATGTGAATTTTCTAACCGATATTTCTTGTTCTGTGTGTTCGCTTGTAATAACAATCCTCATGCAGTAGGAAAAATATAACCACTCCTGGGTTTTTTTATGGTGTCTATGCCTTTACGACTCTGTGCTGTTTCAACAAACATTTTTATGCCATTCTAACAGTTTATAAGCTGAAAAGGAAACAACCTCAGAGGCAGCTCACCTCTGCAAGTTTTCTTTCTTGCTATTTTAAGAATTCATTCTTAAATGGTGTGGTTTCCTATTGAGGGTGGTTCTAAAACCTAGTATATTTCGGAGGAAATTTTAAAAAATGTTTTTCCATTCATTGTGCTTGTTACTGTACCAGACACTTTGCATGTTTCTTCTGTCAGCAGTTTCCCTCTCTTTTCAAATGTCAACAAAGAGAAACGTTTTAATGGGGCTGTGTAAAATAACCCTTACAGCTGTCTGCAAGCAAAGGAATATTTATGACCTGAGTGGTACATAAAGGTGACACAAAAGGAAAATGGGCTGCTGCTGTGTTTTATCCTTCTTACATCTAAAGGGGACCCAAACTGTTGCTTTATAGTTTTTGTTTTGAATGATGGATTTGGCATTCAAATACCTCCAGACTATTTTGTCAGCCTATCCAAAAATTTGGGGAAAGAAAAGTCAATATATCTTCTGAAATCTGTGCAACTTTGGGAAAAACAAGGAGAAGTAATTTGGCTATCAGAGAAGACATTGGGTCTATTTGTAGGCAAAGTCAGTGGGGAAGCAATATTTTTAATAGTTTGATTTCCTGCACGTATTGAGAAGCAAAAATGAAGTATGTGTCATTTAATAATAATATCTGAATGTTTTGTTAAGTTTTAACTTCAGTTTTCTACCAGCTTAATTACATTTTGACAGGGCTTCTCTAAGTAGAAAAACTACTGGTGGATATTGTTACAAGAGGCTGAATGTAGTGAACCTCAGGACACAGAATATCCTCAGCTCCCGAGCAGGCAGAGCTTGGCTGCCATGGTTCCCTGTCCCTAAGTACAGCGAGCTGCCAGGCTGAGGACATATCCCGCTGGGCACAAGCGCAGGCGCAGCCAACCGCAACCGATAACGCCGGCAGGTTTGAGACCAGGGCGGTTGCGGGCCCCCCGTAAACGAGACCAGCACTCACATGAAGGTGAAACAGCACAAATAGCAGCGTGATCCTGTTCTCACTCGCCAGGTGACCAGCCTCAGTCAGAGCTTGCTAGCCAGTCTCATACAGACATGGGCACACGTGTGTGCACACATGCAAATGAGTCTCTCCAAGAGCTGACCAGACCTGTGGTATCTCCGTCACTCATCTCACGGTACCTTTGGACTCTCCAGTGTCTGTATCCTAGAACTAAGGTCTCTTGGACAGCTTGCTCCTACACCTTGCGTTCTGCTTGCCATCTAGTCTTGTCTCAAGTTCCTTAGCATCTTGCAGACAAAAGGTTCCCCTGGTTGCAAATAAACCACCCGCCCATAATTATTTTCGGTTCATTGGTCCCACTTTTGCTAAATTTTGTATCTTTGACACCATTATCTAGGTAAGCTTGGCCTGCAGTGGGAGCAGTGATATGGTCACCTCAGCACGCTGTGGCCTTGTAAACTCTGTTCCACCAAAGATCTCAGTACGGGTGTCCGATTGTCCATGGAGTTTGACCATCTTTCATATAATTCCCCCTTAACCATCGGTGAAATCTAGCCATTCCACACAGGGATATCTAACTTGTGGCCGTTTCTCACAGGCAAAATATTTATATTTTACATCCAGCAATTTCTCATGACGTGTGCAGTAGTTTCCCTTAGGGAAGGGAAGTCATCTGCCTGTGTACTTTAACAGATGTGATAGTTAGGCGTAAGATCTTTGCTGTCTGTTGAAGAACAGTTTCCAAGGCTGAAAACGTTTCTTCTAGAAAACAATGAACTGTTTTGGCAATGTTTTGCCTAGCGCTTAGTATATTGCTTTACTGTTTTGTAGGCTCACATTTTCCTGTGGGAGTTGTACCACCCAGAACCAAATCACCAACGCCAGAGTCTTCAACAATAGCATCCTATGTCACTTTGAGGAAGAACAAGAAGATAGATCTAAGAACGGTACTTTAAAATAACCTTTGAGCGTTGACGGATGGCGATGTGTTCATTTCTAAGTTAAATTTCTGTAGTTACTTCAAAAGTTGTAGTTACCTTTTTAATTTTCTTTACCCCCAAAAAAAAAAATCACTGCTATAAAAATATACTAACTTAACAGAGACAGCTGTAGAAAGATTAACAATATTATAAAGGCCATTGTGTTTGTTAAAATATGCAAGAAATAAACAGTCATGATATGTCTGCTAAGCTACTGAATTTCAGGCTTGAGGTGGAAGGGCATGAAGCATCTTGGGTTAAAACTTTGAAGGACCTGCATTTGGCTTCTGGGACAATTTAAGAGCCCTCGTATAACAAATACTGGCTTTTATTTATTTCATTACTGAAATGATTTTGGAAATACCTAAAGCAGCCAGAAAATAAAAATACGGTAAGCCATATGTGGGTAATAAGCCTGGAAATTCAGGTTAGAGTCCTGTAGTCTCTGGGTTGAAGAGAGATGTTCACATGTAATTCATGCAAAAGGGAGGAAAACTTGTGCCGTGCTTACAGCATGAATAGAAGAGAAGATGATGCAGGAAGAATGGGAGAGGAGAGAGAAAGGCACAGGATGTTGACTGGGAAAAGAGTACCACTTTTCAGAAGTGAAATCACTTACTGTGAAGGTACTGAATGCTGCTGATTAGCCCAAAGTAGATACAAAGTACAGATCTATCTGAAAATCTGAATTCCAAGAACAGAGTGGGTAAAGTGATGGTTGTTATCTTGGGAATAATATAATGCTTACAGTTACAGATTTTTAACTGGTGATAAATTCCTTTTGTTTCAGCCTGCACTTGCCATTAAATGATGTCCAGCTTAGGTTTTTCTTGAAATAAAAAGGCAGAAATCACCATTAGATCAAGTGGTATAAATGTCCTGGATGGTTAAATTTCAGTTATGTTTCTGTCTCAGTCAGGTAGCTGTTTGTCCGTTGCTTAAAGTCTGGTGCACTGTTGATAGGATGACTTTAAGAGAGCATCTACCCATTCTCTTAATGTGTATTGTTGATGGTGGTAATGTCAGTGTTCAAAACAGCCACATTATTCTTTCCCTTTATTTTGTATTTCAGTGTTCCTCTTTTAATAATTGATTCTTGCACTTTTGTCACATCTTTACTTGTCCGTTGTTTTTCTGCTTTTTAGTAAGTCGTTAGGTGATCTTTTCTAGAAAGCTGAAGAGTTGAGAGTCTTGCTTTTTTAAAAAACAAACATATATATATATATTCTTTCATTTAAGGAAAGACCAAGAAGTGCAGTGGAGCAGCTGTGTCTTGCAGAAAGCACACGGCCTCGAATGACTGTGGAGGAACAGATGGAAAGAATAAAGAGACACCAACAAGCTTGCCTGCGAGAGAAGAGGAAAGGACTCAATATTATTGGCGTTTCAGAGCAGTCTCCTTCACAGGGTCTGTCCTTTGTCAGAGATAATCCATTCAAATTGGCACAGGTGAGTCCCGTGTTATCCCAAAACTTTAATGTGTCCAGTTAAAAACAAAAAATACTGGGTTTTTTCCAAAATCAGATGATGCTGTAGGTGTCAGTGACACTGCTCGTATGGACCAACAGCCACAGTTCTCTGCCGTGCAGAGGAGAAAGGGGGAAGACAATCCATGCTTATACCTAATGATAGAAGGAGTCACTTCTTTGGGTTTTTTGAAAAATTAATAGTTCAAACCTACACAGGTTTGATTGTGCTTTATGATGTTTGTTAACAGGTTTTTTCTGTCAACTGCAGCATACAACACACAATTGCAAGCTTGGTGGCTATAAGCAGTGTTGGGGAGAGTCATGGTTCAGTCACTGCATAAATTATGAAGATTTCTTTGCCACGTAATATATTCAAACATCTCTAATGTTTTTAGGTAGGAATGTATATTTATGATGATAGCTCTTAACTGGTGCTCTTTTACTGTGGTTTTTGAGCTCGTAAGTACATAAAAATAGAGCCCTCACTTTTGATTTCCCTCATTCTTGAACAGTTAAGGCAGAGAAGTGAGTTTATTAAATGGTTACGGGTGGTGAGAGAGGAGGAAGATGTAACTGCTTGTTACTAACCACGAAACACTCTGCTGGATATACATTAAAACAAAAAAAAAGACAGACCCAAAACCCAACTAACAAACAAAAAACCGCACACCACTTCAGGACAAAAATACCAGACGGATTCAGGGGAGTGGATGTTAGACAGCCTACTATTTTCTAACTGCTAAGAATTCAGGGGTTTTTTTCAATAGTTTAATGGAGTTACCATTTTCTTTTTTTTGTTGTTTGTTGGTTTTTTTAAAATCTCCTGGCATACTTTTTTCCTCAGACCACTGCTTTTGATTTTTGTTAGTTTGGTTTTTACACTGACATGGAAATGCCTTCTTTCATGTCTTGTGCACGTTTTAACATCTGATTTTCCAAAACTAGACTACATGCATTGCACTGTTAAGAAGTCACATATTTCCAAATAAGTTTTAGATCTCATTTTTCCCCTCTGAGCATGCTAAACTGCCTTCAGAGCTATAAAAAAGTCTTCCCCAGAAGACGCTGGTTAAGTTTTGCCTTTGCATTACATCGCCTGTGTTTGGGATGACTTCATGAATGCTGTATACGAAGGGGGCTCCTGCGAATATTTTTGTGGTTAACGCTGCCTTTTTCAGGAGGATGTGCAAAGCAAAGTTTTGCAGATGTTTTTGTAGTTCTGACAGAGGTGTTTGAGCCTTACTACTTGGCTCTGGTGTCATTTCATATCTCAAGGTGAGGAATCAGCAGTCACGTATGTGTCCTGCCTGGTCAGCCGGCACCTCGGGAGCAGAATGGGGAAGTGGCCAAATCCTCTGTGCCAGCACTGCTTGCTGCTCAGAACTCAAAAGAATTTTGTTCATGTCAGCATGTTCTTCAGCCCTCTGTGTGAAATCAGCGTTACGTGGATGAGGGAAGGAATTTATAGAGTAAATGAGAACGTGAATTGACTATTGAGCTAGTAGTCCGTGCTGCAAAATCACTTTTTCTGTCAAAACTTTAATTCTTCCAGAATGGTATTTGGCAAAAAGCCCCACGATGAGGTATTACGCTGTAGTAATAGCTCTTATTTTTAAAAGCATTGTTTCTGTGCCTATTGATTTTTACATGGAAAAATGGTGCAATGACATTAACTGCTGCCAGTCTCTTCAGCTGCGGTTTGGTTATTTAAGAATTGGAGGAAAAAAAGAATTTTATAAACAGCCCACTGCATAATTTTTAGGTGATTACTTAAATACAAAAGGAAGTTGCTTCACAATTGTTATTGTCTGGGACAAGTGTATGATACAGGTGGCATCGTTTAGTTAGGAAAGTAAAGCGATTGATTTGTCAACTGACTTACATGGAATTTCCTCTTAGCAAAGCACGTGTGCTAAATCACAGGAGTTCAGACACAAGATTTAGTACTTTCATGGCCTTACTTTTCTCAGCCCTACTACATAGTTTGATAAGACTTATCTGAACCTCGCTTCAGTTGGGTTTGCTGCTCTGCCAGCATAATGTTTGCAGGTCACAATCTTAAGTCTCCTCCACCATCGTTCCTCAGAATTTTTATATCAAATTATTCTCTGTACAATGATTGGTGGGTTTTTTTGTTGGGTTTTTTTTTAAGGAGTAAGACATACCCTCTGCCATTATCGAATGATATGTTGTCCTCTGTTAAATCAGTTAACAGCATAGTCTGGGAAAATACCCAAGGTAACTGTGGATTTTGTACTGAGAGCAGATTTTTATACTTTTTTTTTTTTAACCAGGAAAATCAATTCTTAAAAAAATTAGTGCTTATGAACACAAGTAGGAACGCTAGTAAGCCTGTGCGTGACTGAGCTAAATATGAATGAAGCTTGAAAAGATAAGTGATTAACAGAAATGCTGGAGAATTGGGGTGGGAGGCAGCACAGAAAGTACAATAATCTTGCAGAGAAAAAAAAATTAAGACAGGCTGAACTGTTTTGAAAAATACAAAAACGAGAAAATTCCCAGTCCTTAACAATTTCCATTTTCCTTGTTGCAATGTGGTATACTTCAGAGGTTTTAAGTATCTTTTTATCACAGTCGGAGGACAGCGCAAGTCTCAGAACTGAGACTGTGATAACTTCGGTAACAGTACGTCTATATATCACTTTTGTCCCACAGAATCGAAAAAAGGATGATACTGTATCTAGTAACATGAAGGAATTGGAGACCACCAGTAAAGAAAATAATTTGGAACAAAACAATGGAAGTCCTGGAGAAGAAACAGCACAACTAAAATATGATGGAGAACAAGAACGTAATTCTGGTTTTACTAAAGAGGTACTAAACCATCCCTTATTGAACGTTTCATCAACCTGTCTTGCAGTAGAAAAATATTTGTGCCACAGACAGCAAAGTATGGGAAAATGAGACAGTTCCTTTTGCTTGGAAGATCAAGTTATCTTTTTGGATCTAACGAATATCCTGTAGAGAAGCACAACATTTTCTTAGATCTGTCTATAGCTGAGAGATTGAATTTTCTTTTGAATGGTCTTCCTAATTTCCATTTTACTTAACTTTTATTTGTTGCTATCTTGACTTATTGGAAAATTACAAAATTATTATGTTCTTTACTTCTTTGGAAACAAAACCAATACTAAGGCATCTTTAAATAATAATCATTGATCTGTTCGTTGCTTAGGATATCCCAGCGTAGCCTTTGACAGTTACTTAATACACTGACTCTTCTGTTAGGTTGGCTGTAGTACATCAGATAGTTTATAGGAAGCAGAATAAAGCTGGCACAACAATTTACAGATGGAAGTCAGCAGTAACTGTAGTTTGTGCTCTTTGGTCACTGGATTGATTTCTGCCCTGGAATAGTCTCAGACTTGCTTGACAGTGAGTTACCTCACTGTTTCTGGTACTGATGTGCCCTGAGCACTCAGCAATAACAGACTGACTGTGAAGAAGAGATTGCTGGAATTGTTTCTACATAATCATAACCTGCTTATGCGTTTTGGGTTTTTTTTTTTAATCTTATTTAGAGTTTTTTCCTTTTCTACCCATGTTCTTTAGCCATCCTTTGCTTTTCCTTTTCCTCACTCATTTTTTCTTTAGTTTTCCTAGTTTATACTTAGGTTTTTTAAACATTTGTCTGACGAAGAATGGTATAAAATCAAATAATGAGCATCTGTTATTATGCTTTTTATTGACAGTCTGTTGCTTTGTTAAGCATGCAAATCTTTTAAAGGAAAATGATGTAATACACTTTGGTTGTATCTAATCAGATCTTTAAGAGCAGTGTTCAGGCTTATCGACAGTGTATTCCAGTAGGTGGAATCTCTGTTGGCGTTGTGAAGAGAGGGATAGCATGAAAAAATGGGCAGGCTGCAATCCAAAGAGTTCAGATGAGTTCTGGAAGTTACTAAGCTGAGCCCTGCCCATTGGCTCTGGTATAAGTTTCAGGATAACTCTATTAACCTGAATGGTATTGATAAAAATTTCTTAAGTTACGTAATTCTGAGTTACTAAGTATACATGATGGCAAAATTTGTCTGTTAATAAAACTGTTTCCTGATACTGTATTTCTTACCTGCCACTTAGTTTGCGCTACAGCTTTTTGTTTCATGATTTCAAATTTTTTTTTATAGCTGACAAAAACTGATGCTCTTTTATCAGATGCACATGTTGTATCTGACTCAAAAGAATTGAGTAATGAAGAGAGAGCAGAAAAGGAAAAGAGAAATAAATTGGAAGAAACACATGATGGTGACATAAGGTAAAAATAAACCAAGATGTTCGGAGGCTATTTTAAACTTGCACGTTGTATTTATTAGCTGAACGGACCAAGCAACTAATGCAATACTGTTGTAAGGTATATTTATAGGTTTTGAGTGGTTTTACATACAGAGAGGTCGAGTGAGAAACCGAACCGTTGCAGGGGTTCGGTAAGAGGTGATGAGTTGGTGGGTGAAGCAATGTTTATTTTCAGGTATTGCCCCCGTTACAAACAGGATACATTCATAATCCTTGCTTTGGGATGCAAAACATATTCAGTGACGTCAGTTCAAGCTTTGTGTGAGTTTCTATGAAACCTTCAGCTGGGGCTTCCACAGCAAGCTCTTTACCGCTGCTGATACCTAGCAGCAGGCTAAACAGCTCGTTCCGTAGCTCCTGCTTTAACTTTTACTTTGCTATTGTGGAGCTTTCCAGAATTAGAGGAATACTGTGTCTTGGATATTCCTCTTTAAGGATTCGTAACTTTAGTGCAAGTTGTACTGCAGAACCTAAGTCAGTTCTTACATTAGGTCATAACTTTCTCGCAGCACCCTTCAGCCTAATCGATACCATGCAGCAGGAAACTGAACCAGTATGTTGAGGAAAGGAATTTAGTTTCCAGTACTTCTTGCTTTTTTAAGTCTAACTTTACAAGGTAGAATTGTTTCACAATACGTGCTTAATTTATTTTACACAAACTTGCAAGTTGCAGCTTCTTTGCTATTAATAGAAGGCAATTAAATTGTAACTCCTATACGTAGTGGTTTAACACCTGAAGTGAAGTTACGAGTTCTAAGCGCTCTGCTTTTTTAACCAGCTTGAGGAGTGTGACCACGGTTACAAACCACAAATCCAAAACCAGCTCAGAAGAAAGTGAAGTAGTTAGTGTTCAAGAGCAAGAAGGGATTATGTCTTCGTTTGAATTAGCACAGTCTTCAAAAGGAACTCAGGCAACAGCAGGTATGGAAAAGAGTTTGACTGAAGCACAGCTTATACAGTACGTATGTAAAACTTGCATTGTCATTTTGTCTTTTGATGCTCTGAAACCCTGGTGAATTGAAAGTGCTGAGCTAGTCTAGAGGTGAAGTGTGTGGTTGAATAACGTAGAGAAAAATAACTTTCCAGTGAACAACTATAGAAATCACATTTTTTCTGAGGTTTTAATGTAGATTTTATGGTTATATTTAGTTTGGTTAATTAAGTAACTATTGCCAGAAATGGAGTCATACTGTAGCTGTTGGTTGGAACAAATCCTTTCCTATTCACCCCAGAGAACAGCATATCAATCCTGTATATGTGTAGAACATTTACCTCCCAATTGCTAGTGGGTGGCCTCTGGTATGCCTAAGATTGAGGAATCCTTGGGTTTCCAATATTCCTTGTAGATTTTGAACTAGCAGGTAGAAGACCCCAGTTTGGGTCATGCTTTCAGGAGTAGAAAAGATGAAGAAACAGAAAACACTAGCTGACTGGTAAAATGACAGGTGGTGTGCTACTTTGTAAGAAGAAAAAGCAGCAATAAAGGAAAATTGTCTGCAAAGAGAGAAAAGGGAAAAAGTTGTAGGGGAGGAGGAGGGAAGAAAATACAATGTAAGACATTATTAGGGTATTTGGTGATGGGAAGGGTTAAGTAAGCCAAGTGGTTCAATTTATGGATATAAAAGGTGACCTGGACCTTTGTAGTACAGTCAGCAATCCTGTCTGTGACTTCATAATCGAAACCAGAACTCGTAAATACTGAGCATTTTCCAGTGCTCAGCAGAATAAAAATGCTTAGTCAAACTGCGCTGGGATATAAAGGTGGGGCTGGGAGTATCCCAACTGGTTAAATTTCACTTTTCTTTCCCCCCTCCCCCCTTCTCTTTTTGCAACATAGATAACACGCCAGCATTCGCGTGTCCGCTGTTTGTTCCATGGGTGTGTTACTCGTCGTTTATAGGCCTGAGCAATGATCTTGTGTGAGAACAGCTGTGCTCCCCCCCTGAAGTTGTGCTTATTTGTGCTGATCAGACTTTAAGTCTTCACTTGTGCAGCTTTCGTTTGGTTCTGCTTATATTTATTATGTCTTGAAATGGTAATTTTCAAGCTTGTGTTTATTATGGCTTGAAATCGTGCCTTCTGTAACTTGTATTCTTACTTATCTTGCTGTATGACTCGCAGTGAAAAGCTTGCCTTCTTCACCAGAATCGTCCCTGTCACCAGCTCCATCTACACAGACACAGCTCACAGAAGGATCACATTTCATGTGTGTATAGTTACAGAGAAGTACGTCTCTTTTTCCCCCCACCCTCCTGCCATTTTCCTAATATTTTTCTAGGTATATGTATTCTAGGTATTTTTCTGAGAAACATCTGTAGACGGTACGTGGGGAGACAGTTACCTGCAGTGCTGAATACAAACTAACCAGAACACAAAACAAATAGGTGGATTGATTTGCTTGCAAGTAATGTCTTCTCTGTCCAAGTACAAAGAGAAAGGAGTAATTAGCTTATCAAGCACATTCTCCACAGCTGGCAAGATAATGGCCCTTTGAATGCCGTGAGAGACCTAAGCTGTTACAGAGCAGGTGCCCGGTTAAGGTAGGAGCGTCAGCGCTCAAGTGCAAATGAATCTTGATGCTTGGGTCCTGATAATAGGCAACCAGAGCTAGATCTCTTAGTGATGCAGACTTCGTGGCTTAAGATGTAGATGACTGAGGCATGACAAACAGCAAGGGAAAAAATGGGGGTGGAAGAAATATAAAAGTTACAGAACTTTTTTTTTCCTCTTTCTATAGAGACAGCCACACACAGCTTCCCTTCCCTTGTCCTGGTAGGTGATTTCTGCTAGGAATCGAGTTAGAAAGCATGAGTTAGGCTAGATTTACATATTCCTACCTGTAGTGTTACCTAGGTAATGAATGGGAATGGAAATACACGGATGCCTATTTGTTTATACAAGTGTTTAAAGAAATTAATAGGATAACAATGGGAATGCTTCAGCACTTTACCAGCATTTAAATCAATCCATCTTTGTGGTCAGGAAGTACCTGTTTAAATTAGCTTTCTGCTAAAAGAATGAGCTTTCTCTCAATGGCAATGTTAGATGCCATAGCTGATGTAACTTAAGAAAATTTTTAAATCAAGGAAGATTTAAAATCAGATGTCTTCAGTCATTTATCATGAGGAGATATGAATGTTTTTTTCATTTACTGTCCCAATCTCCATTTACAACCTTTCATCTTAGCAAAATTAGACTTATTATTCATCACAGACAGCTTTCTTGTATGAACTATGGGAAGGAAACTATTTATTTAAAAAAAAAAAAAAGTTAATAGTTCTCATCTTTCTCTCCTTTGGAGAGAGTGGAAAATGCACTCTTCACATTCAGTACTGACCCCTGTGTTGCTGGATTCCTGACGGATGTGGTCTGTCATGATTCGATTTAGCTTGGACTTTTGTACTTGCATTCAAAAGTTTTGTTACAGAACCATTTTGAAAAGATAAAGAGGGACACTTTGGTGTTTCTGGAAATACTGGTTCGTGCAGTGCTTTTCAGTTTCACTGTATCAATACACATGCATTTCGTGTGCATCTTTTTAGATAGGACAGACATTACCCCATCACCTGAGTTTCAGGTCAGTGGTGAAACTGAAACCGCAGAGCTGAGTTCTGTCCGTGGCCACAAGCACACCTGCCTGGAAAGGGGAAGCATCCTACAACTTCACCAGAAATGTGTTCCCATTTGCATTAAGCTGCTTTTAGCTTTTGTCATTAGCTCCAGTGACCAGATCAGCAAATTCCTTTTGGTTTTGTAAGGATTTATGCTGAGACTAGCAAAAGAGGTCGGCTTTGTAACCTGACGCCCCACACCTTGACACCCCACGGCGTGGTGTGTCCTCGTAGGTGATGCTGTAGCCAGGGTTGGGTACGATTCTCATAATAGGCCTTAATTACTTATGAAAAAACGGTGCATTTGGGGTGGCAGGTGTAGAGCTAACGCTCTGCCTACGCTGCCGCGCTCTAACAAAGTGAGGATTCCAGAATTCAGAACGCATCCGTTCTGCCTGCTCAGCATGTGAACTGCGCTGGGAAAAGCATTCCGCTACGTGCGTGTGCATTCCCATCGCCGCGGCGCTCCGTGCCTCGGTCGGCTGTTTCCTAGCAGCTCCCAAACAAATCCGTGCCCTGAGCTGTCCCAGTGTGCGCAGGAGACGTACGAAGCGTGGGCCGCTTGCAGGCCGTGTCGACTGCCCTTCCCTTCTGGGGCTGCCGTTGCGGCGTTCCAGCGCTTGGCTGAAAGATAGCTCTTTTAACGTGCCAGCGTCCCTCGGACGCAAGAAATCCGATGCGGCCGAGGGAACTTCAGAGCTGTGGGATCGTCAGCCCTCTGTGTTCCTGTACAACCGCATTTTTCAGGCAGCATCTGGAAAATGTATGGTCGATTTCAGAGAACAATGAGGTAATACCTATATTTGGCTTTTACGGTCAATTAGTAAAATGAGACTCTTGGCACCATGCCAGGGGAATTTGGCATCGGAAATTGGTGGCACAGGATATTGTGGGACTAAGGAAAAACCCATTAAGACAAAGCGACTTTTTTTGTCGGGGCTCTCGCTTTGCCCAGACGTACCTGGATGTGTACCGCTGTTGGTCGGTTTTCAGCATTACATTTACGCTGAGTCGTGGAGGGATAATGAAACTTTTTACAGCACCTGGATTCAAAGCTCAGAGGCATTCTTGCTAATGAACTGCTAAAAGCTATTTATAGCTTCAGCAATTACCAAAGTACAGCAAGCTCTGGGTGGAGCGCTCGAAGTTAGCACACCTTACAGCTGCACTGCCGTTCCGGCGTAGCGACTGCGTCACGCTGTGGCCCCCTTCAAACGCAGCCTGTCGCCTGTAAGAGCAGTTAGGGACTTGGCAATGAATTTGTATGGTTTCCTGTCATATACAGTAAGTTTTTACCTGAAGAACTTCTGGAGGTGGCCATGTACAACAGGATAAAACTCTCCGAATAAGCAGGCTTTCATACAAAGTTCAGAGAATTTGGATAAAGCTTTGCTTTTGCATCTTGCTGTCAGAGTATCCTGACAGCAGTATTTTCTCATCAGGAAAATTGATTTTAGAAACAACTGATTTGTGAGACACTTTATTATGTTCTACATCATTGATAGCTACTGCTAGGGTGAGGTCAGAAATTTCTTGCTGTGTTTAATCCCAGGAGTTGCTTTATACAATATTCTGTTGTTGCTAAAATAGAGTAACTTAATCTCTGTCTGTCTTTCAGCACTAATGGCTTCTGTTGAAACAATTCATGCCTGAGATGTATGGACCTGACCTATGAAAATATGAGAAGATATTGTACAGTATATTTTAAATCTATGAAATTCATAGTTCTGATGCTTTTGGCCACAGAGCATCATTTTATCACTTCCTGGAAAATGTGTATTCCAAGAGAGCTTTAAACGGCCCACGTGTACACTCAACAGCCTTCAGATTGTTCTCCTGATACCAGCTTGCTGCTATGATTTCTGTGCACATCAACTAAAGGCTCTTTTTAATGTGCAGCCTACAGGCAGAATTTGATTTGATATCCTCCAGAATTTAATGTTCTTTTAATTTTGGATCATATAAGCTTACTTTTTCTGCTTCTTTTAGGTGCGTAACTCGGTTAATTTTACATATCACCACTAAAACCACATTTTACACTTTTTAAACATTAAGATTTGCTGTTTTAACAGTTTATTTGTAAAATTTTTATATATATATATATACATATAGATATATTTAAAATGTGCCATTTTTATTATTGCTTAGTAAAATATGTCCTGTTTCTGCTGTAATTATTCCTTGGTCAGGTTGCAATGTCAGCAGTTACTGCCACACTTCTGTCAACATATGCATTAATGTTAGTGGTTACTTTTTCTTAAATAAAATGGAGTGTAGGTATTTTGAGGTACTGGGCTTTTCCTTCGTTGGGTTAGGGTGTGTACAGCAATAAGCAGGTTTTCGATCCAGTACTTAGTTCGTGTACAAATGTAATTATGTTCATTGTGTATATATTATACAATGAGCACATACGATGTAAGTATAAGAAGCCACTTACGATTGTTCAGATACAAATGTTCATATCCCATTTCTTTTATATCATATTAAATAAATGTTGACGTTCTTAAGGACTTGTATGGTTAGTATTTCTTCCAGCAAACAGAGGTCACGCTGCGTTCCACCTTTCGGCGTGGGGAACGCAGCAGTTCTTATCTCATTGGCGACATCACCTGTCAACCAGAGTAGCAGCGACAGACTCTTCCGAGATTCCAGTCTTCCTCTGCGGGAAAGAAAGAGGCTGCAACACAGAGCAAAAAGACACAGGACACAGAGGTTCAGCTCCTGACTCTCCCAGGCTTGTGTCTTGATGCTGGAATAATCACGGAGTCGTTCCGTGGCCCCGTTCCCTGCCTGTTTACTTGGGAGGCAATAGCCAGGCTTAGTGGGGTGTGGTGAGTAGTGATTCAGTATCCGCCGGTGTCGACGGCCGCCTTCAGTGGGGTTAAGCAGAGAAGCACGATGATTCCTCGAGGCTTTGACATCTGCAAAGCATCTTCCAGAAACTGAAAGAAAACCTGAAATAATTTGTCAAGTGTCATCATGCTACAGATGTTCCTGGCTTCACGTTTGGATCGTTCACAGCTGTCTGAATTTGCCTGAGACAAAAGAGGTTTAGAAAAGGACGATGAAAAATGAGAAGATTTAAGGGAAAGCTTTTGAATCTAGGATGTAACGCTGAGAAATCTTTGAAAGGCTCAGGCAACTGCCGCGTGCTTCAGTGCATGTGTGTGCCAGAAGGGGTACGGCAGGTTTCCTGAGAAGACGACTGCCAGCTCCCGTTGCGCTTTTTCATCATGCAGATCACACCCTGTTCACGTCAACGTTGCTGTACCGGAGACTGTGTAACTCGTGCTTTTCCACTGAGGAGTGCCTGAGAGGGGCACAGTTTCACATTAACTCTCTTTGTGTTCGTTGTACGCTTCTGCCTGTCCCAGCTCTGCTGCCAGTTCTTCCTGAGGCTCCCTACCACAGAGACACAGAGTGTGCCGTCCCGTCTGCCTGCCGTTTCGCCGTTTTCCCTGAAAAGTGAAGAAATAGGAAGCAGAATTTAGCAGCAGAACTTGGAGGGTCATCGTGCCGGAGTTGGCTGAAGGAAGGGTGGTGAATCATGATGCAAGCAGGCAGCATCCAGCTGAAACTTTGGCCAAGTAGCCTTTTTTCTGGTTTTTGGAACAGTAGCCCCGAATTAGTGCATCCTTCCACCCAAAACAGAGAGCGAAGAAGAGGAATGCGATTTTTCTTGCTCAGCCAGCTGGGGTTGAGGTTCAGTGGCATCACTGGAGCACGTGGGGCAGAGCAAATAGGGGACCCCCTGTTCTCTCCCTAACGCTTGCAGAGAGAGCCGTGCAGCTGTCGAGCGTCGCAATCGCTTTCTGTCCGTGCTGCCAAGAAAAGGATTGCAACCAGTAGAGGAAAGAAGGACTGAGTGGGTTTTGGACATTTATAGCTCTCGCCTGTGTTCAAAGCAGTTGGCAGTTCGGTGTGTCTGCCAAGTACAGGCAGTGTCTGCTGCAGCTGGGGGAGGGCAGGAGGGGTGGTGAGCGTTTGCTGGTGTAACCGTGGGCCAAGAGAGCGAAGGTAGATGACGCGGGAATGTGGGAACGGGCATAGGCTACGATTTCACTTCCTGTGGGCACTTGCAGCAAAGACTTGCCGTTTCATTGGGTGCTCTATTTTTTTTGTGTCTTACGGCAAAAATGTATGGCTTTGTGTTATCACAGAGCATCTGCTGTCTCTTACCTCATCAGAGTAACTCATCCCAGTGAACACACTCCTGAGATAGAGGAATATCAGGATACTGATACTGTCAGCCTTCAAACGTCTATTTTCAGTTTGTACCTAGGATATTTTTATATTTCTGACCGATCGCTTTATTGGCTATTGCACTGACACTTGTATATATGGAACATGTGCTTTTTTTTCCAAAAGCAAGAGTCCTTAGGAATAATGCAACACATTCTCTACAGATGTTCATGCTTTTCAGAACCAATTACATCTATTTTTGTCTTTTGTTCACCATTTGCATTGTTCCAAGACTACTAGAGAATGTGATTCTTTTAAGACCCTTAATAAAGTGACATTACTCAAAAAGTTACAGTTGGTGTCTTGGCAGTTTTTGTATGTCATGGGCTGGCTCAAAGAGAGAGACCTCGCCAGGCAGTTGAAACCCAAGCCTTGTTTATATTGTTACCGAAGGGGAAAAAGTAGTTTTCAGTTAGTATTTCCTCATAATTATATCTGTCATGAAATTAACCCAACAAGGTTCTGTTTTCAGGAAATCGGAAAAAAAAAAAATTAACAGTTCATTTCGATCTAAATTGCTTTAATTGGACAGTCTGGGAAAGAATTATGACCCACCCTGTGGTGGTGTAGTAACTAGATGTAGTAACCAGTAGTACGTACATGAAAAGTGTTAATGGATTACGCTGTTAGTAATAGATCCACTAGGTTTTCTAGTACTTGGGCTGGTGGCTGAAGTTGTATTGTGGTTGAATAAAGCAGCAGAGTGGAAGATCTTTAATCAGTGGTGGTGCTGGGTAACTCCTACCCCAAATTTTTCATTATACTGTAGCAATAAAGTGGTGGTTTTGGGTTGTTTTTTTTTCTTTTCTAATAAAACAAACCATAAAACATACTCATTCAAATCTCAGAAGTGGATCATCACGTCTTGTCTGCACAATACTCTCTTT
>NW_010226322.1:96220-111056 GCF_000690775.1 Eurypyga helias
TGATTCTGGATATTGCTATACTTATTTTCTTAAATTGCTCTGGGGTAGTTTAATCTTATTTCAGTTTGGTTCCTCAGTTAAAATGTTATTTTCCATCCTTTGGAAAGTTGACATTTAAATGGCCAGTGAACAAATTGCCTATACCTGGCATTAATAAAATATCTGCAACAGCTTAATTTAACTTTTTTAAGGATGCACGTGAAGATAACAGAGCAACATCTGGCCTTCATTTCTTCTAAAGAACATTATATATACTTGCTGTTGTATTCTTGGAGCTGTTTACCTTGTCCATATGGGAACACTGAAGAAGCTGCTACAAAATAAAATGGAATATAGTGGTGGCTGAAAGCAAATGTCTGGCCCAAAATGATGGCTAAAAGCAGCTGCCTTCTGAACTTGACACGCACAACTTGTTACCCAGCTGTTCCAGATGTGTCAGTATTCAAACGTTACTTGTGGAATGAAGTTTGGGGGGTGTTTCTTAGGAGGTTTTTTCATTCTGTCGTATGCCTAAGAAAGTGTTTTTTAAGGTCCGTGTGATTATTACATAGCTGTTTGTTGTGAAACTGCAAGCAACTCTTAATTGTAGCTACGGGTGAGTAACGTCACGGCAGCGGTTGCTAATTGGCTCATGTGGCGGCATGGCGATGGATGTGTTTAAGAACACTTACTGCAGCTGGGTTAGGTTGTGTTTGGAATAAAAGAAAAGTCTGTAGGCGAATGGTGCTGTTTCCAGCGGACTGCTGTAGTGTATGGACAAAACCAGATGGGGTCTCGTTAACTTCTTTATTGCTGAAACCAAACCTAAAGTAAGGAATTAATTTTTTGTCCAATTCTATCCAGATCCCTGTTCTATGGAACAGGAATAGTTCAAAGGATTTCAGACTAAAAATGGAAACACCCGCTTCCTCTTTTGAAGGTGAAATGAGTACTGTTAAAAAAAAAAAACCAAACCAACAACAAAAAGGGCAGACCCTGCGGGTTTAACTTTATATGTAGGAGCAGCAAGATTTTATAGAGTCACAGACTGGTTTGGGTTGGAAGGGCCCTTAAAGTCCATCCAGTTCCAACCCCCCTGCCATGGGCAGGGACACCTTCCACGAGACCAGGTTGCTCCAAGCCTCATCCAGCCTGGCCTTGGACACTTCCAGGGATGGGGCATCCACAGCTTCTCTGGGTAACCTGTCCCAGTGCTTCACCACCCTCTCTGGGAAGAACTTCTTCCTGATATCCAATCTAAACCTCCCCCCTTTCAACTTAAACTTGTTACCCCTTGTCCTGTCACTAGTCCTTACAGGCCTAGAGATTTGGTCCATGAAAGCCTTCCGAAAAACACCCAACCCTCATGGGTTGTCACCTGGTAGTTTTCCTGGATCACAGCAAAGGGACTGAGCACTGTCCAGGTCTCTCCTGCAACTTTAAATCTGCTCCAGCCCAATGTGTGAAATATTCCGCATTCCTTGTGTGGAGAGAGCCAAGGCCTTAGCCATACAGCAGCTGTCTGTCCCTGCATGAGCAGCTGGGTGCAGGCCACCTGTTTCTTGCTTGAAACTGCTGAAAACTGCAGGTGCTTCATGTGAGGCACCCAGCATTCCCAAGTAACTTGCACGGGAATCTCACTTATTTTGAGCAGTAGTTTCCATTTAGAAGAAAAAAAGATTTTTTTTCCCCAAAGTACTAGTCACGTGACTAGAAATCGAATAATTAGTAGACACAAATATATAAGTATTTGAGAAAGTTGTCATTAATTGATAGGAATACAAAGTGATTGAAAAAAAGTGGCAAAGTTCAGCGACTCAGCTCAAAACCTACCTCTTGGCAGTACGCATTTCTGCCGAGTCTTGGCGCTGGTTAAACGTGTTGTCGACCGCTCGGTGTTGTGCAACTTCGTGGTAAAATCCCAAGTCAGCAAGAACATGGGGGCCGTTTTTAGATGGTTTAGCCTTAAAGAGGAATGATGTTTTTGTTATTATCACTGTTTCGATGCTCATACGCCAGTCTTGGCAAGAGCTGTTTGTGGCTATGGCGTTTATCCCTTTAACACGCTGAAACGGTCACGTCTAGGCTGAGGGGGAAAAAAAAGACAAGTGACGTTTCTGATTAACGTTCTCTGACGGTTGTGACTGGTGCTATTCCGTGTTTGATTTCCGGCTGCCTGGAGACTGTCTGGGAGAGCTTGTGCGTGCGAGGGCTGGTGCTGCGCGCTGTACGGGTCTGGAGGTGTCATTGCGTGAGCTCGGAGATTGCCTGGAAACCTGGGAGTGCTTGGTCCAGAGCACCTTTGAACACCGTTTCTGGCTGTTCTCCCAGCCTACGCCAACATACTTGAATATTTTGTTGCTACTGTTTCTGGCACATTGTGCCTACAAATAATAAAAAGTGCCTGGATGATGTGTGAGCTCCTGATTGCTGTTTATGAGGTAGCTGTTGCTAATTGAAGAACCAGCCTCTTGACTGTTTAGGAGATTGTTAGTGAAGAGGAACTGGTCAATACTCAAATGAATCCCAACACTGGGAAAACCATACTTGCTTCTATAAGCTGATTCTTTGGAATGCGGGGGGATAACCCCTCTGAACGCACAGCGTGCTGTTTTAAAACTTTCCTTTCGTGATCCTAAAGCCATGCCATTCAGTGCGCTCAGCTAAACACAACGTGGCTACGCTCCTCTTCGTTCCCGTTACCCAGAGTTTAGGACAAGGAAGAACAGAGGTCGGGACATGTTGGTCACTTGTGCCTCCTTAAAACCTTGTTGGACGCCAAGGAGCACGGTCGGGTCATGCCTGTAAAAGGTAGGAGCCTCCAGCCTTGCTCTGAGCCATGCCTGTTGCAGAGAAATGCTCTGCACGCATTACCTTACATCCTTCCCTGGCGCTCTGGTTCCAGGCTGCAGCACTTCAGTTATTTCACCTTGGAAGAGAATCCCTAAGTTTTACGACGTTTTCAGGCAATCAAATCATAGGCAGTCTACACCAGCCAAGATCGCTGAGCAGCTGATGGCTCTAAACCATCAGGAGGATGACTGTACAGGAGTGAATCCCAATTAAAGCCTAAGCACTCCAGGCTTTCTAGGTGATTCCCAAACAAACCCTCGGGTGCTGTAACTGAATCTTTGTCTGGATGCAGCAAAACGGATTTCTGTTCGGTTGATCAGATGGCCTCCGACAACTGTGGAGGGGCCGTCGGTTCTGAGGATGCCCAGCAAGTGGGATTTGTGTTCTGACAGGACAAGGGGTAACGAGTTTAAGTTGAACGTGGGGAGATTTAGATTGGATATCAGGAAGAAGTTCTTCCTGGAGAGGGTGGTGAGGCACTGGGACAGGTTGCCCAGAGAAGCTGTGGATGCCCCATCCCTGGAAGTGTCCAAGGCCAGGCTGGATGAGGCTTGGAGCAACCTGGTCTAGTGGAAGGGGTCCCTGCCCCTGGCAGGGGGGTTGGAACTGGATGGTCTTTAAGGTCCCTTCCAACCCAAACCATTCTGGGATGCTCTAAGTGCTGCTAGCAATCAGTATTACTGCAACAGGAGGTTTTCCCTCCCACAGCCCTCCCTTTTTCCTGCAGCTTGTGCTGCTGTTACCTGTTGGCCTTGCTGCAAGAGCAGCCGGTCTGAGCTCCCCTCCAGCATCTGCGCTGGGAAGATGAGTTGCGTTAACGGGGGAAGGTGAAGGGCGCCTACGTTCCCAGTCCAAGTTCAAGCGCTCACCCCGAGGACCCCCAAAGGACAAAGTTAGCCTGGCTGCAGCTGCTGCCGCTGCCTTCCCGCTTGCGCTTTTCCCCTTTTTCCTCTCTGCCTGGGCTTTTGTCCCCATGGCGTGGTTGCCATTGTATAGTAGTTTTAAGGGATGAAAGCAAATGATTGCTGATGGGTGACATGATAGTGCTTTAAATGGGAATGCAGATTGGTTCCAATACCCGGCAATATAGTAAGGCGGACAAAGCGAGGGGCAGCAGCACAATAGGCTCAGAATGATCACCATAACTATAAGTGACGGACAAAAGAAACTGTGCTGTACAAATACTGATACGGGTCTAAAAATCCACCAAACCCTGATGTTAAGTGTCCAGCACTGTCGAAGATCCCGTGGTCTGGGAAACCGCGTAGCGTGCAAGCTGTCCGGATGCGGCACGGACTGCAGCTGACCCCTCACTTGGTCATATTTAGTATCCCATTCTTCTCTGACTTTCTGGGAATCTGGGTGCTGAGCACGCGCAGGAAATCAAGGATTACAAACTTGTCTGAACTTTTCACTGCCAGACATTAACATGCGGATGCCGCAGCCTGTATGTAAATGATGTTATCTGAGCGGTTTTATGCATGTGTTTCCAGGATAAGAAAGGAGATTATTTCATTGTGTGAACTAATTACCTGTGAAGAAAAAATCAGAGCCTTTTTAATGTTAATACCAGGCTGTGTTTTTACTAACCTTCATACTCAGTGATCCAGTGTTGTATGTTTATTGTGCATTTTCAGATATTAAGGACTTGATCCTTTAACCTGAACGAGAGAAGTTCTTGATGTGACTTTGCATAAACAGGTTTGTTTGCAAGGTTGTAGACACATCTCAGAGCCTTCCTTTGCCCATAAACTGGGGTTTGCTTCACCAGCCATAAAGACAAAGGGACTTACAAGTGTCATGGTATGGCTGCTTGATGGTGCACGGCAACAGTGAAAGGTAAGAAGTGGACGATCACCTTAAAGTGACCGAGGGGACAAATTGGGGCCAAACAGGAAACATGTTCTTGGCCGCACCGGGAGCTGCATCCAAGCAGGGCAGCAGAGGTGGTGTTGGTACAGCAGAGCCGAAACCAGCTGGGAACAGCCCTTTTGGCTTCAGGTGGACAGCTGCTATGATAGAAAGTTAAACACGCCCGTACCGCAAACGTTCCGATGCGAGGGGGCATGTGTGCGAGCGTCTGATCTCTTGGGGTTGCTGCATCCCAGCCCAAATTCAGCGTGTTGCTTATTAACACTGTAATTAGATGAGGGAGGAGGGGAGTGACTCTCAAATACTTCACGGTTTAATATTTGTACAGCTCTTAAACTAGCGTTTATTTTGTCGAACTTTGTTAAGCATGCTACACACCAGGTTGTTGAGGTTTGCAGATGTGTTCTACTGTAGAGCATAAGCCGATGAGGACAGGCTGCGCGTGGTGGAAATGAATATACGTGCCGTATGCCGAAGGAAGTTCCCACGGTACAGTGCAGGTGGTGGACTGGGATCACCTAGTGCAATGGAAGTCCCCAAATCTGACTGTATTAGTATGAAAAAGACCCCAAAAATGCATGCTAGTCTAGCAGCATTGAGAGACAAGCGGTTCACATTGGTCCAGCGCTCCCTTTATGTGAAAATAATCGGGGGGTGGGGGTGTTCTGTACAGTCCCATTGTAAACTGGCTGCTTTGCTCCCTCTTCACATGGAGCCTGTGAAACTGGGAAGTGAACACGACTGAAGAACATCCGTGTGAGATCAGGTCCTCAAGGTAGCAGGGAGCAGCACAGAAAACAGGACCTGAAGTGGAGCCGAAGGATTTTCCTTGGAAGAAACAAGGCAGAAGTAGGTCACTGCTCTCTGCAGAGCTGATAACACTTTGCAGTGCCCGAGTTACACTTCTGTAACACACGCCTCTTTGTTGTACCTCTCACGCGCTAGCACAACCTAAATCACGTCGTTTTCTCAATTTAAGAGTCCCCAGCTTTACGTGAAGACACGAATTGTAAGACGCACCACGTTTAAAATTAGATCTTTTTCACCTTGCTCTTAAGTGTTGTAACAATGTTCCCTGCATTTGCCAGGCTTTAAATAGCTGAATCCACTTTTCACCAAGATGAAACAAATACTTAGCACTGCCAAACGCAGCTAGGAATTCAACGGTAAAGATGATGGCTTTGATAAATTATCCCTCTATAGCAACAGCTTGCTAAGGATTTATAGTGCCACATTTTCCTCCTGTATTTTAAATAGTATAGTAGGTTGTTTTGGGGCACTGAACTGCCTAAGGAAAATAATGGACACCCTTTGTTCCTTGAATACAGTTTAAATATGTTACTAGGCAAAAATCACTAAGCACATAATAAGTCTTCATCGAAAAAAGTTTTAAAAGACTGCATAGAATCAAAAATATTACGTGATTAAAAACTAGACCCATCTCTACGGAGAACACTCCATGTATATGTATAATAACAGCTTTCACTGGAAGGCTTCGGAGACTTAAAACCGTAACTCAGAGCAATCCTGGGAAAGAGACTGTTAAGCACATCCCTGGTTAAATTGCTGCATAATGAAATGATAAAATGGCTTGCCCACTCCTATACAGCCAGTTGCTTTGGAGAGTCTGTGAGCACCTGGGCTGGGAACAGGCTGCAGGAGAGGGGAATCGCTGCTTTGCCTGTTAGAAGACGCACGGCGCATCTGTAGGGCACGTCATTGGGGCATTGAGCTAATTTAGGATTTAGGTCTCCCGATTCGGCAGCGTGTTCCAGGCTTCCTGAGAGAGGGACCCTCTGAACTATTTAAATTCTGCGTTATGGAAGGGTCACGGCGCAAGTTAAGACTTTACCGTGTTAGACGTACGTGCTGAGTCCCCACCTCCTAGGAGCCATGCTCCATAGGCCAGTGATATCAGGATTTGCCGTGAGTTCCTCAAAACTCCTTAGTTCCCCAGCTCTCAGGCTGAGTTTGATGTTCTGGTCTCAGCGAGGTCAGTGGGAGTTGTGCCATTGCTACCAGAGAAGCCAAGGTTTCGGACAAGGCTTGTAGAGTTCATCTGAGAGCGCCCATCTCTGATCATTTAATTAGCAATGAGGGTGGCTGTTGCCAGATTGGACGGAAAGCGCTCGATCTCGGTTTCTGTTCCATTCCTGATAATCAGCAGGAGCACAACACAAGTTTCCAAACGTTCATGTTTATATTTCCCAGTGCTCCAAATAAACAGTTTCGGAACTCCACCAACATACGCGTGGTCAAAAAGACCCTCATTTCTCCTTCCTTGTTTTCATTAGGAGGTTCTCAGCCATGCAGTGACCATTTTCAGTCACTTTGGTAAAATAAAAGCTTCGTGGTGAATGCAGTGGTCTCATAGGTCCCCCAAAACTGGCGCCTGGGGTGGTTGGTGTGGATTGGCAGGGTGCCTAACTGCAGCGCAAAGACAACACGTTTACTGAGAATGGAATGGCCAGAGCAGAGCAGGTAAGACCCCGCTGTTGTCAAGAGCGTGACCCAAAGCACAGAAACCCTCTCGGCCTCTGCCCCGGAGCTGGCCTGCGCGCACCGCAGCAGACAGACGGACAGGCTGGCCCCTGACACTGAGAGAGCAGGAGTGGCCGTTCTCACACCGGGGAGTTGGATTGCAGAACGCACAGGTGGTTGTGTAGGTTTTCTATGGATAACTGCTGCCTCCTGGATGGCATTTTGGTTGCCAGGGAGAGGCACAAGGGAGGGTGGGTGGTTCTGCTGTTAAACCGGACAGATGGACTGAAGGGGTGTGGGGTGTTGAAGGGGAGGGAGGGGCAGGAGAGTTCCATTTTTGACACGTTGCAACTATATTCCAGTTTCAGAGGGCGAGAGCGGGGAAGTTTGCCGAGTGAAAGCAGGGAGGTTTGACAGGCAGGCATTCCCCTGGCTCTGTTGTCAGTATGCAGACAGGCAGCACAGCTCCTTTGGCAGAGAATTGCTGCAGTGAGCTGATGAAGATCTTTTCAGTCCCTGGGCTTCCCAGTGCTGTCATGACAACAGCTACTTTCTCCGTCCTGCTGATGCTGAAACCCCTTTTCACATTCAGTGAATGCCGTGCACAGAAAAGTAGGTTGTTCTCATCAATCTCCCTCTCTCTCTCTCCCGGATTTGATTGATTGAGAATAGGGTGGGACGCTGTACTTCTATGGACTTGGCTTGTTTTCCATTAACACGGCAGATCCTTGATCTTAAAGGAAAGGTTTGAAGAGTTAGCATTTGGAAACACCATTTTAATAGCTCAGAAAGTGAATGCCGTGCACAGAAAAGTAGGTTGTTCTCATCAATCTCCCTCTCTCTCTCTCCCGGATTTGATTGATTGAGAATAGGGTGGGACGCTGTACTTCTATGGACTTGGCTTGTTTTCCATTAACACGGCAGATCCTTGATCTTAAAGGAAAGGTTTGAAGAGTTAGCATTTGGAAACACCATTTTAATAGCTCAGAAGACAAATACCCCACCTGTAATAAATATATATCGTTAGCGGCAAATGATAATAAACTGATCCTGCTGGTTTTGTAATTGTTAAATTAATTTTGATTACTCTGGGCGTGACTTCTGCTGTTCAGTGAATACCATAATAATGGAGAGGCTAGTTTCAGGGTGCAGAGCTGAACTTTCATGCAATTCAGGTGTTTGCTCGTGATCAAGCCTATCAAATAATAATTTCTATTTAAATACACTAATGCTTTATATCTCTAGCTGGTTAATAAACATTCCACGACTTGAATTTTTCTTGTAACATAAGCAGAGAAGTGGGGAGAGAAGAGGAATCCTCCAGCTGTTAAGATTTTGGGAAATCTGGACTTTAACAGCCTTCTCCACGACGAAGGCTGACCAGACTGTGTGATAAATGCCTCTCTCAAGGATAACCTCTCTCCCCTAAACCCTTTAGCATGCCAGTATCTGGCAATCATGGAAAATATGTAATCTTAGTTGCTTGTAACCTCTAATCTCATGGGATTTAGCAGGACCCTAAATTTGTCATGCACGCTACCAGGGGAATTGTGAAGGCAGTCATTAGTCTGCCAGGCTGCATCTGAACCTGCCTGCAGGGACTCGCTCCCTGGTCCCAGTCACGCAGCTCAGCTCAGCTCCTGTGGCTCCTGACCATCCTTAGAAACCGTGGTGCAAGGCATGACCGGGGTGAACACGGCTTTCGTCCCCCCGTGAAGCTGGGCCGGAACCAGAGTACACGGTTATGCCTGGGAACGCGGGGACATGTTTACTGGCTTTGTGGATTCAATGATGCCTGTGTCTTTGTGTAACATGGGAATGATATCTCAGCCTTACAGAACCACAGAACAGCTGAGGTTGGAAGGCACCGCGGGGGATCGCCGAGTCTGGGCCCCCTGCTCAGAGCAGCGTCAGCTGAACAGGCTGCTCAGGCCCGCGTCCGGGCGTGTTTTGAGTATGTTCGGTAACAGCGACACCACCACCCTTCTGAGCAACCCCCTTTGGCTGCTGACTCCCTCGCTGTGAAGAGGTTCTCATGTTTAAATAGAATTTTCTGTGTTTCGGCTTGTGGCCATCGCCTCTTGCCCTTCACCAGATACCACGGAGAAGGGCCTGGTTCCATCTTTACTTCCCCCCTCAGATATTTACACCCCTTGTTAGGATCCCCCTGAGCCGTGATTTCTCCAGGCTGGAGTCTGGAGTCTCAGCCTCTCTGCATCTGACATGCTCCCTTCACTATGTGCAGGGCCCCCGGCTGGGCCCACCACGGCATGCTCTGGAAAGCTGAGAACCGTGGTCGGAAGGACATGTGTTCACAAGAGCTTGGAAAGACGAGATTCATTCAGGGGAAAAAAGTAGGGAAAAAAAGCACAAACATTATAACTGGATTTCTGCACGGGGATTTCCATTTAAACTTTATGAAATATTGTTTATAAATTGTTGACTTGTCTATGAAAAACCCCGTGTTCTAGTTATGACCGCCAACCAAAGAAGGGGAGTTTCAAAGTAATCCCAGAAGAACGTGGAAAAGCTGCTGTAAACTTGTACTCCTTCCAAGCTGTGATTTGTATTTAATTAGCATTCAATTCATTATGCATTTCTCTTCGGTGGTAATGGTTACACACCGGTTTTGCAACATGCAAGATCTTGATTACTTTTATGGTTTTGAAAAGAATCTTCGTGTGCGCAAAGGAAGATTCTGCTCTTGACTCCACATCTCCGTTTTTAGAAAAAACAAACTGCTGGGATGTACTGCCCAGCCTGCTTGTGCAGAATTTCCCCCACCCCCTCCGTTGGGATGACCTCCCCCTGGTTTTATTGTAATGCTCTGTAGGAACTGACCTGCAGAACATAAATGGACACACTGGTGGCAACCCAGTATTTGTGGTGGGGAGCACACACCTTCATTTAAAGCTGGAATCCGGCTCTGTTTTGCATGAGAATGTGGAAAACACGCATTCCCCAAATTAACAGCATGTAAAGGACGCTTTAATCTGGAAGCAAATATGTTAATTATCTCTGGTTAAAACTAATCTAAATTGCACCCCTTAAGAATGTTGATTCTTCTGAGACTTAAGAATTTTGGCTGTCTTTTATTGAAAAAGAGCAAACCGTGCCAAGTAAAAAAATGTACACAAGGAGGTATAGAATTCTTTGGGAAGAAAAGAAAAGGGCTCTGATAATTTATACATTTTTGGAATCATAATATAAACGTATTGACAATATTCCTGACAGAAAAAAGATGCTCTATTTGCTTGTACAGTACTGCACATCGTTGTTCTACCTGTTCATAGGATGTATTGCATCAGCTAGTTAAACTTTTCGAGGTGGCGCGTGGAAAACTTTCTGAAGAGGTTCAAAGAAAAGCACAACACATTTTTGGCATATACTTAACGCAAGTCCCTGGAAGTCACAAAAAAGGAGACGTGGGGTGGCAGGATCAGAGTTCAGGTGCACCAGGGCAGGACTGCTGCGAGTAGCTTCTGCTTCTGAAGCAAATTCTGAGTTGGTTGTCGGTGGTATCTGTAATAAGGAATAGCTTATCAATAGCTGAATAGTATCTGTGTGAAATTCTGTGCTTACGTTTCAGTTTTTGCAACAAGGCGTGAAGCACGTAAACGAACCGTATTGTGAGGCCTTCGAACGCCTTGAACTCCATGCTTCACGTCTGTCACCCACAAGAAATCTTCATGCTGGCTTGCTTCGCTTTTTGTGTTCTCCTTCGGTATCATCTGATAGCCAATTTAACATCAGTTAGCGTGCATTTTAGAGAAGAGTTTTTATGCCCTTGTAAAATATCCGCTCACAGCAGAGCGCCCGCGGAACAGGGGCTTCCCCTTACTGTTGGTGTTTCCGGGTGGCCTGAGGCGAAGATGCCCTGGCCTCTGCCGGGTGGGCAGGTGGTTACGGCAACACGAAGGCAAACGGAATGAATATTAGGAGCTGCTTTGGGATGAAGCCCAGAATGACCGAATGGGGGTTTCCAGTCCTGAAATAGCTCCTGGTCCGCTGTGTCACCTCAATAGTTTCTTTATGTTCCTGCTTTTTTCCCACCCCCAGCGTGGGCACAGTTACATTTAACCGATCTGTCTGGAGATTTCTGCATTTTCACGACCTAACAGCAACAGAATGCAATTTTAATCTTTTTCTCCTCCTATTTACCACTAAAAGCGTGTCCCTGGTCTCGCCCATGGCATCCGAGAGCGCCGTGCTGGCCAAGGGAAGCGGCAGTGTGTCACCCCCCACGGGGGCTGTACTGAAGCACGGGCAGCGCAGAGGGGGCAGAAGGACGCGAGCGGCACCCACGATTCCTGTCGCTGCAAAGTGGTTTGCAAAGCCAGTGCAGGGCCCCAGCGGGGAGGGAAGAGGGACCCCAGCCCAACAGGCGTTCCCAGCGGCCTTCCTTCGGTTGACCCAGCCTAGGCAAGGCTTGAAGCTTCCTACAGTCACGGTTTCTAAGCAAACAGTACGGGGAGAGATTAAAGGCAGCTTTAAAAAGGAACCAGCGTAGAAGCCGAGTTTAAAGGGCGACTTCACCGGGCGCTGCGGGAGAGGGTGGGGTCGGGATTGCAGAATGAGCCGGTTTCAGTCCGCTCTGAAGGGAAGGGTGAGAACCAAGCGCCGGGTGCTGGCTTGGAGCAATAGGAGGCTGCAGCCTCTTCCTCCAGCCCTTCAATTTGGATGGGGAAGGGTGGGGCAGAAAGGAGGGAAGGGTGCAGTTTCCAGAGGCTGCTGAGCAGGCAGAATGTTGTGAGCAAGGTGAGACATGAGGATCAGGCAGCCGGCATTTCCTGCAGCGCTTGACATTCACGCGGAGGCAGGGGCAGGAGAAGGGTGCTCAGTGACCGTGTGTTTTGTTTTACGGAATTTCCCTGGTACCCTAACAAGTGCAAGGCGGGATGTCACTCTTCCTATATCATTTTCCTTCTCTCCTTAGAGGCCTGTATCTTAGGCCTATGGCATTTTCCTTCTCTCCTTAGAGGCCTATTATTTTTTTGAAGTGTTTCACTTTGCATACTGTATGCATCATGGCATTATGATGCTGATCAGCAATAGGAAAAAAAAAAGTAAAAAAACCTGCCTTACATGTACAAAACCTTCTGATGATCTCACCTCGCTGCCCTTTCAAAACACCCACAAAACAGCAAAACTGTAGTGACTCAAGAACGGAAGGAGCTACTTCTTCGGCGTGTGCTGATCGTGGATTCTGCTGTCAGTGAGTGCCCTGCACCCCGGCCTTCCTGAGGTAAGAGAGTAACATCTTCCTTGCTTCTCCCCGCTCTGCCACGTCTGCAGTGTTGGTTGTTCTTGCGCTAGCGGAGGATGGTTCTGCGTGGGCTCTGCCCAGGAACAAGCTTCTCCTCTTTTTATAGTTTTGTACTTTGTTGAGAACGCCTTCCAAGTACCACAGGTTACTGAGCCTCGACATAAAGATCCTCAGCTTTAGAGCGTCATCCCTGTTGTAAGGTAGGTGTAAGGTAGTCGTACCAAGCTACACCGAGCACACCAGAAACCCTTTGTGTGAGGGACGGAGTAACGTCCACTCTCAAAGCCCAAGTGGGCGTGTAACTTCTTTATTTTCCAAAGGATTTCCTGACAGCCTGTCTCCTGCGCTGAGCTTCTATCAGACCATTCAAATGCAAGTTCTAGACTCACCTGTTCTCAGACAGATCTTCTCTTTCAAGGGGTTTGGAAAGTCAGAAACCCCAGGGGAAAAGATTTGGTAAGCCGGGTATTTTTGTGCAGGGGAAGCTCAGTAAGGACAGGCTCACGTAAGTGTGGCTGCTTGTGCCTGATTAGCGGGTCAGTACAGCGCTCCAGGACCAAGCCTGGATGCAGAATGTTGTGGGTTTGAAAACCCGAGAGCAGGAGAGCAGGTGATTATCCTGGGGCATTCCTTGATGCCCACCTGGGGCAGCAGTACCGACCTCCTGCTTGAGTGCTAAGTGATTCCCATTCGTCCTTCCCGTTCAGTTACGACCCGAGGTTTCCCTCCCCGACCCTCTCGGATTGAGTACACGAATTACCCAACGAGCTGGCGTCCCTACCGCTCAGCTGAGGAAGGGGGGAGGTGGGGATCTCCATCCTTCCCATCAGGACAGAGCGGGAGCAGCCATCCCTGCGCACAGCGCCTCGGGAAACCCGGGGGCTTGGGCGTGTGAATGCACAGGATTTACAGTGGGTACGTGGAGTTCTTTGAGATAGCTTTTCCCCCTTTTCCCCTCATATTCTTAGGTTGCGACAGGTGCCTTTTTCCCATGTCCTTTACACATTTTCGGTTTCTCGTGATTTGATGCCTCTGGGCCTGTCCCTCGCTACGGCCAAGCACTCTGGAAGGGCATCAGTGGCTGGAAGAGACATCGGAATTACTCCAGTGACTGCCGTCTTGTGACTGAACTGAGGGTGTCGTTCGCTTTCCAGAGCTCACCCTTGGTGTTTGATGAGGCTGGTGGCAGCAGCACCCGCCCGGGCAGGCCATGGAGACCCCAGCGCAGGGGGAAGCACAGGGATGTTGTCTCTGGGGGCGGGGGAAACGCCGGGGGGGATGGGGATGGAGCAGCTCAGGGTTGGTGGCTGTTTTGGTGGAGTTAGAGCAGCGATACATGTATTATGTGGCTGAAACAGCTCTTTTTTTCCCCTTATTTTCTCTTTTTAAGCATTAACATTTACACTTGTTAGCTGAGGCTGGTTTCTGGGAAAACAAGAATCACTTTTTTGCTGCTGTTGAACCCCTAAGTTTCTTATGTTGCTCTGCAGGTAAAAGATGTCACCGGTTTCTTTTCAGAGGTGAGCGCAGTGCCCTGTCCCTTTGCTCCAGTACCGTGTCGCCGTCCCAGCACGGTGACATCCTATTGTGATGCTGCTTCGCTGCGGGGTTCGTGGTGTCGCTGCCAACAGCCGCCTTTGGGTGGGCTGGCAGCCGTCTCCAACTGTGCTAACGCAGGCCAGAGGGGCAGCTTTTCCAGGTTTTCATCCTACGCGGTTAACTCCCGGAATCTAGGATCTCCGTGGATATGCCAGATAACGCCTGCTGTAACTTGAATTGGCGACGTGCCTCCCTGCCGCTGCGCGGGACGCGGTGTTTTTCCGGACTGAGTCGTGGTTCTGTGTTTTGCAGTTTGTTTTTAAACTCGATTTAGCACTGTTTCGCCATTTTTTTTAAATGATTGAGTTGGGTGATTGACAGATGTGTATATGACGTTGAAAATTCACGTGGAATAGTACTGTGTCCTTGCAGTTACCCTCCTCCTCCTTCTCACGACGTGTCACACTGCCCTGTGTCATCTCCCGCGTTCAGACCTTCCCGCTCCCCTGCCAATCCCCATCCTACGAGCTCCTGGTACTCACTTCCACGCGGCAACTTACCGAGCGCTGTCTCGATGCCCAGGCAGACAAGACTCTTGCCGAGAACCCCTGGCCCTTGAGCTTCACGAGAAGGAAAAATGTAACCGGTGTCCCCAGCGTTAGTACGTTAAACTTTCGGGGTTCGCTCCCGTTGCCATGCAGCGATCTGTCTTTTGCATCCCCCTTCAGCTGCAAACGGAGCCCGGTTTTCCTCAGCCGTGACTCCCGGTTTCTCTGCCCCCTCCCCTCCGGCGGGGGCCAGCCCGGGGGGTGCTGAGCCCGTCCCCGCACCCGGTGCGTGCCGGCG
>NW_010226323.1:0-12994 GCF_000690775.1 Eurypyga helias
ATGATTCTATGATTCTATGACTACCAACTTCTGACCTCAACAAGTTACAACTCTTGCTAATAAGAACTTAAAAATTCTGTCTTGCTGCTCTGGGTTTTTAGAGAGCTAATAGAGAGAAATAGTCATCTACTGATTAACTTCCTTGTGCCAGGCAGCAAATCCTAATTTTCTTACCTTGTGCAGAGGCAGGAGTCTGTCTGGAAAAGGATAGCTTTCTCATCTGCAGTATCTTATTTCTGCCTAATGCATGGGCTCCCACCTAGTTTGGAAGTGCTTACTTTTTCTCAGTATGTCAAATGCTACGCCTATTATTCAGTAAAGGCAAGAAACTTTGTTTGGATGAATTTACCGATCAGACTTTATATGGACTGCTTCCTCTTTGACCAAAGAGAAAATGAAGCATCTTTCAAACTTCTGTAGAGACTAAAAGAGGAAGAACGCCGAAGAGAAGCTGAAAGGGACAGACAAATTATACAGGCTGCAAGAGCGCAGTTGATCATAGAGCGGCAACGACAACGACAGAATAGGGAACACCGCCGAGCTTTAGATAGCATAAACGCAGAGCTGTGTCGGGAGCAGAAGGCAAAGTAAGTACCAAAGAGTTTTCTTCTTTTCAAATAAAACTCTTCTCCATTAACACAGTAGTTTAGCTTTCAAAGAGCATTTTTCTTGTATTGTTACTTTTTTTAATACACTTGTTACAAGTTCATACTTGTAAAAAAAATCGCTAATTCAGCTTATGTGTGTTTTCAGTACTATTTAAATACTAGGTGTCGTGGTTTAACCCTGTCTGGCAATTAAGCACCACCAGTTGCTCCACCACTCCACCCCCCACTCCCAGTGAGGAAGGGTCGGAGAAAAACAAAGGAGGCTCGTAGAAGTTGAGATAAGAGCTATTTAGTTATATAAATGAAACTTACAGAGCTATTAACAATGCTATTGTTAATAAGTAATTAAAAGAACACAAAAATAGAACAAATTATGCAGGCTCTCACCACCCGTAGGTGGACACAGCCGGTTCCCAGGCAAGGCAGACAAATAGATCCTAAAACCCTGAGAAAGGAGAAAAAACAAAACGGAGAAAAATCCCCCTCAATCAGCCCAGGAGCCGAGAGCAAGGAGAGGAAAAAAACCTTTCAAACCCCGATCAATCTGCCTAACAAACGATGCTCCTTCTGTGCTAAGCACCCGCCACCAGGTCCGAACAAAGACTGCGCTGCTGACCCTCACACCCCTTCCGGGTCGTGCTTGTGCTGCAAAAATCCCTAACCCCTGCCCCGCGGGTTTGCGGTGCCGCTGGTACTGGGGTGACATCAACCACTCAGCTTGATGTATTATGGAGTGAAACAAAATATTATAAACTGGTGCCTGGAACTAGGACAGTAGGTTATGGTTGTTACTGACATATGTATGGATGGATTAGCAGCTGGAATTCTTAGAAGTGTTCTGCTAGTAATAGATAGATAGCAAAACAGAGAATAAATACTATTAACTATGCAGAAAATTCTATTATCAGGTGTAAAACAGTACTTGTTTCTTTAATTTACCTTAGTTTTCTGAAACAGAGAAAGCATAGGTAGCCACTGACTTCTGTAGAACTGCCAGTTTCTGATAGCTCAGAGTTAAGCTAATGCCACAAATGGAGTTTTTCCATTATGCATGACAAAGCTAGATGATTCTTTAGCTAATCACTGGACATGTGTTGGTGAACATGTTTTGTGTCTGCTCCAATAGGAAAGGATGAAGATAATATGTGGGGGGGGGAGGAATCAAACCAAGTGATTCTGGTCTTCCAGTATTTTTGTATTTTTTTTGTCATCATAGAATCATAGAATGGTTTGGGTTGGAAAGGACCTTAAAGACCATCTCGTTCCAACCCCCCTGCCATGGGCAGGGACACCCTCCACTAGACCAGGTTGCTCAAAGCCTTGTCCAACCTGGCCTTGAACACTTCCAGGGATGGGGCATCCACAGCTTCTCTGGGCAACCTGTTCCAGTGCCTCCCCACCCTCTCTGGGAAGAACTTCTTCCTGATGTCTAATCTAAACCTTCCTGCTTTCAATTTAAACCCGTTACCCCTTGTCCTGTCACTACAGGCCCTTGTAAAAAGTCCCCCTCAGCTTCCTTGTAGGCCCTCTCCAGGTACTGGAAGGCGCTATAAGGTCTCCCCCGAGCCTTCTCTTCTCCAGACTGAACAAGCCCAATTCTCTCAGCCTTTGCATGCACACATATGTTTTGCAAAAGAATTTCTAGTATGTGATGCTTTCCTATTATGAAAACAAATATTCAGAATTGTGTTAATTGAGTTTTTAATTGTAAGATATTTGGAAGGTTATTTTAGGATGAAAAAGTTTGGTGTATTGAGACATGGTATAAATTTTGGAGAAAAGTATCTGGTTATATTTAATTCCATATTTAATAATTCTGAATTTTGTGAGCGTTTATGGGTGGTTATAGATTATATCTTTTGTTTTCTGAGGTTACTTCTGTATTATAATGAGAAAACTTTTATTAACTGCATTTATTTTTAATTTATTGCTAGGAACATTTATCTTAAAGAAGCAGCATATTCAAATTTTCCGACAGCACAGTATTACGCACAGCTTAATACAACCAGCCGATGACATTCTGGATACCTCAGACTGAAATATACAGAAGTATGTAGAAATATTAAAATTTTCAATTGAGCAATCCAATGTCTTATTATTTTTATCTGTTCCCTACCCTGTTCTGATAGTGCATTCAAACTAAAGGACAGTCTGCCAGGCCACATCTTTGCTAAGGAGAGGAAAACATTGCAGTAATTTTTAAACTTGATTGTTTGCTTAAAAAGTGCTAGTAGATTTGAGTAATAGGTTGTTTATTATTTTGTCATAATATTTACATTATCCATGCCTTCAGAAATCAGTTTCTGGAAAGGAATCATGGTTTAAAATATAATGCTTCTTAATGCAACTTGGTCAGAGGGGACTGCTGACTGACAGGCCACAGGTGATGCTCTCATCGGGGTTTTGTAGGAGGGAAAAAAGATGACCCAGGCAGAAACTTCCGTGTTTGTGTTTTTGGGGAGTTCCTTTGGGATTTTTTTATAAAAAGCAAAACCAGCAGGACACAAAAGCAAGCAAAGAGGAAGAAACAGACAAGTTGGTTCAGAATTATCACTTTTATTTATGGAATAGTAGGAATAAGAAGAGAAGATGTGGATATTTATTGAGGTGATTATAGCAATGAGCAATCACACAGAAATGGTATGTATGTTATGGTAAGGGGAGAGAAGTATTGGAGAATGTATTCCTCTGTATACCATCACTCATTTGAAAGAATGGAGAAGATTTAAGGGCAGTGTACTTCTGAAGGAGAGTGTAAGGAGAATATACAGGTGTGATGGAAGGGGGGGCGGGGTGGGAAACCAGGCACGCACCAGACAAAATCAAGGAGAAAAATCTCAACTTGTGCAGGGTAATTGAGAGAAACAGTTTGCTTCCTGTCCTCATGGTTACAGAATTGACTTAGCAATGGAAGAGTTTGACATTTGAAAAATGGGCAAGTGAAACACATGAGAAGAAAATATGGAGAACAAAGTAAGAAACTAACTGCAGAAGAATAATCAATGATGGAGAGATCCAGAAAATGAAATCCAGAAGGGAGATGACATACAGAGGATTGGAAAAAGGGTTAGAAGACTTAATGATCTAAACCAGAAGAAAGAATGGAAGAGAGATAACCAGAGATTCAGCTAAATATCCAAGACCTCTAGGAGACTGTGAACCCATAATAAGAACAGGTCATTTATGAGGATAGTTCTGGAAATAAGTATGTGTAGCTATCCAGAACCTGTGATATAAACTTGGGGTGAAAACGTGCTGATATGAAAACATGGAGTCCTCTAATTGTTCTTTGTACCAGGTTAAATGATAACTTGAATTCTTATGAAACAAGTTGAAGATGACGACACCAAGCCAAGTAGGAAAGATGTTTAAAGAAACTGATGCTGAGTTAAACCCTAATAGATTATTCTTGGCTCTGTGAAAATAATTAAGAATGCATGTTTTTTCAGGTCTTTTTTGGTTTTTTTTTTTTTTTTAAACTAAAGTTTTAGTTACCCAACAGAAAATTGAATAAAGTGTTGAAAAGTTCACAAAGTTGTCCTCATCTAACTCATGTGAGTAGGTGTTCATAGACTTTACTGTGCAGTTTAAAATACGCTGGACCTCGTCAGATGACATTTGAGCTTCCTTAAGGAAGGACTGTATGATTAAAACCTTTTTGTATTTACTGACATATTTGCTTGAACACTTTTTATATGAACTTACAAAAAGGATAGGTTTTTCAGTTGTACTATGAAATAAGCCTTTAGGTAGAAATTCAGATGAGAACACTCTGACAATTCAATTATGGGGTAGGATCAGGCATCACTAAAATCCCTGCAAAACTTTCAGCATCATCAACCATATTTGCAAGAAGAAACATGCTACATTCTACCTGTTGTTTCAGAATACAAAACCTGACATTTATTTTAGATGTTAAAAAGAAGCACAATCAAACTGAGGATAGAGAACATTCTTAATGTCATGTGAAAAAGGTCTGATTAATTGTTGTTGCTATTTCATACCAACTTTATTGATTTGGCACTGAAACAAGCCATGTCCGCAGTAGGCTTATTTCAGCCAAGCAGGTGATAGTAAAGAGTTGTGGTGCAGGAACTTCTTAAATTTGTATGGCCACGTTACAAACAAGATGTGGACTGGTATCTTTGGCTTTTGAAATATCACTCTTTTAACTTTTACTGCTAATCATTGAAATAAATAGACAAGAAGTATCAAAAGACCTTAACTGATTAAAAGAGCTGTTAAAAAATGTGTGTTGGATTCCATTACTGAGGTCTTCTTTTCTTGGTGAGATTTGTAGGTATTTCTAATAAATACAGCAGTGAAAAAGACAGTGTCTTCCGTGTGAAAAACTGGACAGCTGTTTGGATAAGCACAAATCACAGCTGTGGGAAGTAGAGGGCTAGTAGCTCTCTTTATTAAAAACAAACAAACAAAAAAAATCCCATTTCTGAAAAATATCTTTTTAAAAACTGAGTACTGCATAAAAAATTCCTAACACTCATCAGTTTCTATTACTGTTCTTATAATTAGCCAAATTAGTTAGATGCAGTACTACAAAACTGTCCACATGTTAAGTGGTCTTCATGAAGTATCACTGGAGTAACTTGGGTAAGATGTATGTGCTAGGATCTGATTTCAGGGAGGAAAATTATGACCAGTAGATATCATGTTCAGATTTGTGGTTTAAACTTCTTAGATTTTGCTTGTATCAGAGTCTTATGTACTACTGATGCATACTTTGCAGTAAGAATCTGGGAAATGGTATGTATTGAAAGTTTAAAGAAGAAGTTGCAGTGGTTAAACTTGGTCCAATATTCTACTTTTTCTTGAGAGTTTTTACACTCATATTTTTAATGATTTTATGCAGAAACTTTTCACTTATTCCTAGAAGGAGTATTGAGTAAGTAATTTCATGTTAGAGGCTTTTTAATGTTAAGCTACATTTCATTGAATATTGTATATTATGTGATAGCTGAACTTTTATTTCTTCCTCTCAAGAGAGGAGAAATTGATCTTTTTATAAAGATGTTTAAAAAAAAAAAAGGTGCTAATACTATTGAATTAATGGATATTAATGACAGCACAATTTGCCTAACTAATACTCCCAGGGCTGATGATTATTCCCTATTTGGTCTATTAATTCTCTCATCTGTTTTAACCTAATGCTGCTGTATACTTCTTGAGTCATTACTGGGACATCCTATGAACAGTATCTACTTGCTTTTAATTTTCAAATCACATATTAAACATTAACAGTATTATTTCCATGCTGAAAAGGCAAGTATTAACTTCCATGAGCAGGTCACTGCTTTTGGTTTTGCTGTAAGCAAGATTCACGTATCAAAAAATAGGTTGGATCTACAGGTGAACATAAACCAGCAGATAAAGGGGTGACGAGTGAAAGTGGTATTGATAGAATTTACATGCACCTTAGGAAATGCAAATCCAAGGTCTGTTGAGCAGGATAATGGTGATCACTTTCAGGGAAAGAAAACACAAGATTACTCAGGCTGTTATAGAAGCCATCAGTGTATGTATGTTAAGTAACCTTGCTCCCTGCTTTGGGGAATTTCTCCATCCTAAATCTGGAGCAAAGCTCTGACCCAAGGAAATTCTGAATTAGTATAGATGATCCTCATGGCAATCAGTGGTTTTGGATATGTTTATTGTCCCTTATTGTTTAAATTGGATTGGTGTAAACCTTTCTGTGTTTCACCAGAACATGAACTAGCTAATTGTATATGTAAATGAGATGTGTTTTTTCAGTGTATTTCACTATTTGTGACATAGTGCAAAGTGCATACTTAAGTCTTTAAAATTAGAGTAATTGGTTTCAGCAAATGAGTTTGAAATTCTGTGCATGGTTGCCCTATTTCCATCCCCTCCCCTAAAGAAGGACTAAGAAATATGACAGAATAACTATCTAAGTGATTGTCCTCTCTTTGCTGCAGTAATTATTTGTTTCCAGCAAACTGTCTCAGGGACTTCGGGAGCTACAGTTGGTTTATTACATTTAGTAACTGTAATAGAAAAGTATCACACTTTCTGAATACACATAAATTTAGCATCAAGGATGTATGTTGCACACTTCATACCTTTTGTTTGGTTTTGAACCTGACATTTCAAGCTTCATTTGGTGCTTGTTAATAGTTTTAGGAATATTTTAAAAAGGTGAACAGCTGTTACTTGTATTGTTTACCGTTTCATAGACCTCCGTCACCTCACCATTTAATCTTCCATATTCCTAGGATGAAGAATCTTTAGTTGGCTTATTATTTATTCCTCATTAAAAAGCTGTCATAGATTTCTCAGTCATTGTTACCCATTTCTGTACTTTTAAAAAATGGACTATGTAACATTTTTGAGATTAGTGGGTCAGAAGATTGTGTAATAATCATATTTTCTGGTTTATTCCATATTTTCCATAGTGTATATATGTGTATATTTCCATACAATACCAACAATTGTTTTGTTTTCTTGGCTATTGTTGAGCACAGAAATGCATTTTCATAGAACTCTATACTGTGCCTCAGTGGTATCAGCTAGTTCAGGACTACCAAAAATTATATAAAAAATAAGGGTGGTGTGGTTTGGGTTTGTGGTTTGTTTTTTTTTTTGGTATGCATTACTTTTGGGGTTGTTTTGTATCAAACTGCACCTACCAGTTTTTCCCCATCAGTTAGTATCACTGAGTTCTCATGCAGCTCTTCTCATGATCTAGTTACTACACAGGTAGTTTAATATGATCAATAAAGTACATGATCATGGTATTTACCTCCTTTTTCAGTACATTGAATAGCATTTTTCCTAGGACAAGGGCTTGTGGGACTTCCTCCTCTACTTCCTCCAAGGTCAAGATCAATGCATCCCTGTGAGTAAGAAACTAGACAAAGGAGGCAGAAGGCTTGCATGGATGAGCAAGGAGCTTCAGAAAAAACTTAAACGGAAGAAGGAAGTTTACAGAATGTGGAAAAAGGGATTTGCCACTTGGGAGGAATACAGGAATGTCAGCGTAAGCAGGGATGCAACAAGGAAGGCTAAGGCCCACTTTGAATTAAGTCTGGCAAGGGATGTCAAGGACAGTATGAAGTGCTTCTTCAACTACATCAGTAGCAAAGGGAAGACTAGGGAAAATGTGGGCCCGGTGCTGAATGAGGTAAGTGCCCTGGTGATGGAGGATGCAGAGAAGGTGCAGTTGCTGAATGCCACCTTTGCTTCAGCCTTTACTGCTAAGGCTGGCCCTCAGGGATCCCAAACCTTGGAGGTAAGAGAGAGAGCCTGGAGAAAGGAAGACCCTTGGTCAAGGAGGAGCAGGTTAGAGATCTGCTAGGCAAACTTGACACAAATCCATGGGCCCTGATGGGATGCACCCACAAGTGCTGAGAGAGCTGGTAGGTGTTATTGTGAAGCCACTCTCTGTCACCTTTGAAAGGTCACGGAGGACAGGAGAGGTGCTTGAGGACTGGAGAAAAGCCAGTGTCACTCCAGTCTTCAAAAAGGGCAAGAAGGCAGGCTAGTCAGCCTACCTCCATCCCTGAAAAGCTGATGGAACAGGTCATTCTGGATGTCATTTCTAAGTATGCAGAGGAAGAGGAGGTTATTGGGAGTAGTTGACATGGATTCACCAAGGGGAAATGATGGCATGACTTGCTGGGTGGATGAGGGGAAAGCAGTGGACTTCAGCAAGGTTTTTGACACTGTCTCCTATAACATCCTCCTTGGTAAGCTTAGGAAATGTGGGTTAGATGAGTGGACAGTGAGATGGATAGAGAACTGGCTGAATGGCAGAGCTCAGAGGGTTGTGATCAGGGGTGTAGAGTCTAGCTGGAGGCCTGTGACTAGCAGGGTTCCCGTGGATAGGTACTAGGTCCAGTCCTGTTTAACATCTTCATCAATGACCTGGACAAAGGGACAGAGCGTACTGTCAGCAAGTTTGCTGATGACACCAAACTAGGAAGAGTGGCTGATAGGCTGTGCTGCCATTCAGCAAGACCTGGACAGGCTGGAGAGTAGTTGGGTGGAGAGGAACCTGATGAAGTTCAACAAGGGCAAGGATAGGGTCCTGCACCTGGGGAGAAATAACCACATACACCTGTACAGGTTGGGGCTTGACCTGCTGGAAAGCAGCTTTGCAGAGAGGGGCCTGGGAATCCTGGTGGACCATCACTTGACCATGAGCCAGCAATGTGCCCACGTGGCCAAGAAGGCAAATAATATCCTGGGGGTATTAAAAAGAGCGTGGCCAGCAGATCGAGGAGTTTATCCTCGCCCTTTATGCTGCCCTAGTGAGGCCATATCTGGAGTACTGTGTCCAGTTCTGGGCTTCCCAGAATATGATGACAGGCCTGGAGCACCTCTCTGAGGAAAGGCTGAGAGGTGGGGCTGTTTAGCTTGGAGAAGACTGAGAGGGGATCTCATCAGTGCTTATAAATATCTAAAGGGTGGGTGTCAAGAGGATGGGTCTAGACTCTTTTCAGTGGTGCCCAGTGACAAGGGGCAGTGGGCACAAACAGGAGCACAGAAGGTTCAACCCAAACATGAGGAAACCGTTCTTCACTGTGAGGGTGACAGAGCCCTGGAACAGGCTGCCCAGAGAGGTGGTGGAGTCTCCTTCCCTGGAGATTTTCCAAAGCTGCCTGGATGTGTTCCTGTCCAAACTGCTCTAGGTGAACCTGATTTGGCAGGAGTGTTGGACTAGGTGATCTCCGAAAGTCCCTTCCAAACCCTTGCATTCTCTGATTCTGTGCCCTGATGAGTTATGTCCCTTCAAAGCTGGCCATTCATTCTTTGCATCCTCTTGCTGTCCATTTTGTTATGCTGTTCTGTAACCAACGTAATGCCTTGAGACATGTACCGATGTGTTCCACATAATAAAGGATTCTCATTTGGAAACATCCCTACTATCCTCCACTGTAAACTCACAAAAAATGTCTCTTAAAACTGTTTGCAATGACCTTATTTCTTCTGTGTTCTTAAAATTCTCATCTCCTACAGGCTTCCCTTTCAGGTTACCTGCTTCTAGAGCATTCAGAAATGAATGCAAATTTTATGCCTTTACTTCAGAGATATTTAAACTTCTTTTTTTTATGTTGTGTTGTTAAATTTTACATTTAACTTGTCAGAGTTAATTTCCTTTCCTCCTCCCTTTCCCCCTCCCCGCCCGCCTAAGCATTGGAGGTAAGATGGCATTCTTGAAAAAGTTGCTTTCACTTTGTTGCACGGGAAAGTTTTATTCTCTCTAAGGTCTTGATAATGTTTATTTTTGCTTAATTTTTTTTTAGAAGTTATTTTATTAACTATGAGTTTTCAAAGTCTCTAGAAAATTAGTTCATGCTAAAAATATTTTCACTAGTATTATTTTACTTCATAGGTGAGAGAGACAAAATAAATGAAACAAAAAAAACCCTCTCTTATCCTCATGCCAGTCAGCAGTTTAGTTTCTTCCAAGAATGTATGAATTTTCCAGTTTTATCAATTAATTAAAAGTTTAAAGAAAAACAATGTCATTTTATTTGCTATTTTACCAGAAGAGATGGCTGAGTTCCTAAGTTGTAATAATGTAATGTCATCTCTTTCTCCAACTTAAAAAGCTCAGAAAAGCCTAGTAAGAGCCTTGCAAATATTAGTGAGCTTTGGATCAGATGTGAGTGAGAAGGGCTCAGCTCTTTTTTGTTCAGAAATCTGAAATACTACACTTAAACATCACAGTAGCTAATTAGACAGCTGTGAAGTAAAATTTAATACTTCTATGAAAGTTAGGATGTTTGCACGGTACAAGTAAGATGTTTAAAATGTATCTCCAACTTGATCAAAACATGCTGAGAAATAAAGTGTATTTTCAGTTTAAAAATCCCAACAGAATATCATAAATCCAAAAGGAGTAAACAAACCTTATAAAATAATTTATTAATGTTATTCCGGCTCAGGTTTGACCCTTCACTAAATTTTCTCATCTGTTGACTTTAGTAAAATGAACATCTGAATGAAGCTAATTAGAATTAAGGCTATTATACTACTAAATTTTGCATTTGGTTGGGTAAATGTCATTCTGTTTATATCATCACAAGTCATTAAATTCTAGACAAACAGAAGAAATGCCTACTGGAAGAGTGCAAATCTTCATGTGTTAAGTTGGTTTACTAATAGGAGTTCACTTAGTAAATTGCTGCTGTTATTTTGGCAAATTGGATAAGCGGGTGGTGGAGAAAGGTTAGTAATATTAAAGAGTTTTCTGCTCTTGTAAACAGCCATTTCAAATACAGAAATTTGATTATAGAATGAGAAAATGTAATAATTCTCTTTTTCTATTCTGTTTCATGTTTCTGTGAGGATCTTGGAATTTCTCTTTTCAAATGAATTCTTTTTCGAATATTTTCTCAGGACCAGGTTTTAGCTCTTTGTGTTAAACTGAAGATAGTGCTTCGTATCAAATTCAATTCAGAGGACATTAACCTCAAAACTTGGCAATGTAGGCAGATATGTTACACAATCACAAATTTAATTTACAAATCAACAAGGCAAACTAGTCATCGACAAAGGAGCATATAGATTTTAAAATCAGAAATAGTTTCTGAATGGGAAAAAATCAGTTTCTGAATGGATCAACTACGCTTTACTCAGATTTCCTGGTTTTTCTGCTGCAAGGGCAAAGTTTTATGTTTTATCTGAAGGTGTTACTGAAATGTTATTAGTATTTTCTTATCTAATATTACTTTAGTAATGCTAATAAATAATTACAGGCACTTAAGGAAGGAAGCCAGGTCAGTTCTGGTTTTCCTGCTGTAACTGTACTTTTCTTTATTTGCTTCTCATGTACCTCCATTTTTATTTCCTGAGGATACTGTATTCATTCCCTGTAATACAACAAAACTGTACTTCAAACTCTTGAAGCAAGGAAATATTCTATATGAATTAGGGAGAGATGTTAAGTCTGTTCCAGTAAATTGTATGTGTGATTTCTGACATGCCATGTGGCAATTATTAATGGAGTGAAATGCTTTTCAGATGAGAGCACACAGAACCAGGAGGTATTTAATACCTATCAGACATTCTACTCATCTAAGGGCTGATGTACTGGGATTATGGGGTGATCATTTAATCAGATGATCATTAATTGCTTTTTGAAAGTAGAGTTTCATCTAAATATGAATTTATTTAGAGGTTGGTTTAGCTTATTGCTATTTAGTTCACTTTATTAAATAAATTATTGCTACTGTTGTGTAAGTTTCTGTTGCTACAGATATAGGTGTGTGCCTATTTTTTGCATGAATCTTTAAATATTTTTTAGGACTTTAGAATACTTTTTGTTTTAAGTATTTCTTCAAATATACTGTCCTCTTGTTTTACAGACTTCTTTGAAGAGTTATTAAATGGGACTGCGTTGCACAGCCAGACACCTTGCTGATTGTATGTATTACCTGCATTTTATGCAACCAGCTTCAGAAAGATGCTCATTGCTGCGGTTTAAAGTCATAGCTCTCCTTGACTAACTACAAGCCAGGAGAATTGATCAAAATATATACAGGAGACTAGTTATTGAAAGTGAGTGCCATATGAATATCTATTTATCCCAGGTCTAGAGAAATATGCAATAGTTACTTCACTAGATATACAGCAGGTAAAGTATTCGTGTTTGTATTCGCCAGTCAGGAGAGGAGGACATTACTGTTAACAATAATACTGTTAATAGTAAGAATTTTTCTTACTGTTGATGCTCTAACTTGGAAATGTAGTGCTGCTTAGCAAAATTAAAGTGAACTTTGACTCTGAGAAATCGAATTCCTGTGGCTTCTTATTAGCAATCCTAATTTTCACAGAAGAAACCACAAAAAATCTTGTCTGTAGAAAAAACCACAGAAGATAAACAGCAGCCACTAGACGTCATAGTAGTAATTGTGCAACTGCCGTTAACACAGTAAAAAATACTCATGCTATGCTCCAAAAACTAATAGACCCCTTCTTTCTATCCTTAAAAGGATGGATATGGGTAAGTAATTCTTTTGTAATAGTATATGATCTAATCTAATTGTGCCATTTTGCAATAATACAAGAAGGTGGAAACACTGAGGATCCAGATACATCAGCACACCAACTTGAAACAAAACAGTGCTCCAGTATGTGCTCTGGCTTTCTTAAAAGAATATTTGCTATGACAGTGGTGGTGTTTGAAATATATTTAAAAAGAAGGAGTACTGTAAGTACTAGCTATCTATTTATGATACAGCATATAAAAATGAAAATTATTTAGTTTTAAGCTTTATTAAATTGTCTATGAACTTTTCCATCAATACAGTTTAAGAATTAATTCATAACACTTCCTTAATTGAAAATGCTTCAATTTTCAATTCAAAATTGAAATTGGGGAGAATGGTCACAGGACAGGG
>NW_010226324.1:0-2861 GCF_000690775.1 Eurypyga helias
TGCTCCAGCACCTGGAGAACCTCCTTCTCCACAGACCCAGGAGCCTGCCTTGTGGTCTTTCTCGCATCCCACTCCTGTCTCCTTCTACTTCTCTCTCTGCTACTTCCATTTCTGTTTCTCATTTTGTTTTCCCCCTCTTAAATATGTCAATTTCAGAGGCTCTGACTGGCTCAGCCATGGCCAGAGGCAGGGTCCAACCAGACCTCAGCCATGGCCAGAGGCAGGTTCAAACTGGACCAGGGGAAGGTTCTAGCAGCTTCTCACAGGAGCACACCTATGGCTCTTCCCCTGCTACCAAATAGTTTCCTACCCCCTTCCCCCCAGGTAACCCCGAAACAGTGTAACTCAGAAAAACTTGTTTAAGCTTGTACTATTCTTTAGTCACACATCTAAACCCGGTTAAAATGAATTACAATTAAATGTTAATTTAGGTGGGAAATTACTTAACTTTGTATTGAATCTTTTTTTCAATGAGGCCGTATTTGATGTAAACCAGCATTTTACATTATTTTAATAAAACAAGGAACACTTTCAGATTCCTACATTGTGTTTTGTGCTTTAGGAGAAGACTAATACACCTAAACCCCACTGAAATCAGTGGAAATTAGATGAAGAAAATATGTGAGGACATGAAAGTCTTTTCTGACCAAAACAATTCTATAATTCTGTTATTATATTACCAAATTTAATTACGATCACACTTAGCTTTCATGTACTCCACCACCTTCAACTGAAATGAACTGCAATTGGTTTCTAACTGTTTCAGAACCAACTCTATGTTTCTTAATCTCATTATATGTAATTTATATAAAAACATGTTTTCGTGTTGCATTTTATTTGCATATAATTGAATATTTTGAGAAATAAAATCATCTAGAACACATTCTTTTGAATTCTAGTGCAGTTTTGTCTGTTACCATGTTTGCTTCATAGCTGGAACTTCGGTTTGGCTCAAATATGCTGCAATGTTAAGAAGAGATTTTGCAAGGCTAAATACTAGGGGACCTGATGAGAAATAGCAAATACTGTGGATGCTGTTTAATTGTGTGCTACTGTAAGGTTATTTGTAGGTCAGAACAGGGTTGGAGAACTCAGTAAGTCCTTGCAAAAGGAAGAACCAAAAGGAATGGTGTTGCAGACTTCAGTGTCAATTTATCAATGGTGTACCCAGAAAGGAGCAAAAAAAGTAAAAATGTTTTCTTGTCAATAAATTTCTGTTTCCATATACCAGTGTATATAACATATACAGTGTATATAACAGTGTTTTCATTCCACTTTTAAGAGTCTTCTGTCCAATTATACAACTATTAAACAATTTGTTTTGTTTAAGGATATTCTGTCAACAGACTCCCTTGATGACTGACCTGAACTGAACTGGGAAGGACAAGGAAACGTGCTTTAGGACGTTCATTCAGATGCACATGGGCATTTTGTTCTTGTCTGTTTCAGAATTTTCCATGTGGCTTTGGGAGTTTATTTTCTTCAATCTGATATTCCTGAGCTGTAAAATAAGGTTAATAACACTAGCCATGGTTTTGTTTTATAGAATGTGAGTTCTTTAGGGCTTAGACCAACTTTATACATTTGCACAGCACGTAGCAAAATCTTGGCAAAGGTCTTCAAATGCTATTAAAGTGCATAAAATAATAAAAAGTGCATTATCTTTAATTGGTTTTACTTTATGTCCTCCTAAATTCAAAGCAATAAGTTTAGGTGAGGAGCAGTATAAAATATGATACCATTAACATCAAATCACAACTTCTGGGATTGCTTTATTCCTTGCACATAAAACCTGCAGAAGACAACTGTTAACAAAGAAGTCTCTGGAAGGACTCTTCCCTCTTGAGTCACAATAGTAATTGGTATTGTTCAGGCTCTGTCTTTCTCTTAGCTGGTCAGAGGATTTTTCTCTGACTGGAATGTCAGATTTGGTGAGATTTTCTAAGGTAGGTAGGTACTGGTAGTACATTAATACAAAATCTTCCTTGCTTTTAGAGGTACCTGTCTTCTACCATAACAGCTACAGTAAAGAGATCACTTTTTATGAGAACTCTCTCTTGCTAACCCTGAAATCTGTAAGAATCTGAAGCAGCAATGAACCTGAAACTAGAAAGTAATTCTACATAATGCAGTAATTGAGTGATTAGCAGCAGGGACAGAATTGATGAACTGGTTAGGAACAATTTGTGTTTGTCTCCCCTCTTGAATGACTAAACCAAATCAGAAGTGCAAGGAAGAAAAAATCAGATGAAATAGAAATCGTATACATTGTTCAAACTAATTTTGTAATTCTCTTCAGAGCAACTGGAAACATAGCCACGGAATACAATTTGCCGTTTTTTAATAAATCATGCAATCTTTCATGTATTTTGTACAGAAACGTAGAGCATGAATGGGATTGAGATGCTGAATTCTGTTATCAAAAATGGGGAAGAAAAAGAGGAAAGAAGACTGAAACAGAACTTTAATTGTTGATTATATTTTACAGTAAAATAAAGCAAATCCACACTCATTAGTTTTCTTATACTAGAGATTACTGGCCAGTAAAATTTTATAACATAAGCTTTTTTCTTCCTTACATCCAGTTTCTTCGCTGTGGTTGTGCTTTTCCTTCTACTCTAATTCCAGAACTTTGTAGGTGGCCATTATGTATTATAATCACAGAAATTATTCCTATCATATAATTACTGAACTGCCCTAAGCACAGATACACTTTAATGAGCCTTCAGGGAAGCCGATTTAGCTTTCCTCTGGTTCTGACTGGCTAAAAACCGTTCATGCACTGCTAGCAGAGTCACTGCTTACACATGGATCATATCTGCTGGCAGTTGTTGCTTCTGTTCTTTACACTCTGATCACCA
>NW_010226324.1:2887-25462 GCF_000690775.1 Eurypyga helias
ATATTCATTTTTCTATTTTAATTTAATTTAATGTAATTTAATTTACTCATGTGTTCCACAGAAATTCAAAGACAAAATTATCCTGCTTTGGAAAGAGTATCTGAGAGTTGCAGACTGGCTTTCCTGGAGGAAGAGAACTACTTCTTTCTCAAAGCAAATACTGCTTGTTTTGCTTTTTATGAAAGGAATTGCTACTTTGTGGAATATGTGTACCAGTGCATTATGGTAGAAATGCTCTGCCTGTGGAATCAGGCTATAGATTAAATGGGATCATCAAATATTATTTTAGTAAGGAATCATGGAAACATTTTAAAATCTTTAACTTTTTATGGAATCATAGTTTATCAGTTGGAAAGGACCTCAAGGATCATCTGGTCCAACCTTTCTTGGAACCAAAATTGTCTAGACAAGATGTCCCAACACCCTGTTCATCTGAATCTTAAAAGCGTCCAGTGTTGAGGAATCCACCACTTCCTTCGGGAGATTATTCCAATAGCTGTTTGTTCTCACTCTGAAAAATTTTTATCCTGTGTCCAATCAGAATCTTTCCAGGAGTTACTTGTACCCATTCCCCCTCTTCTTTTCCATGTGACTCCTTGTAAAAAGGGACTCTCCATCGTCTCTGTAGCCCCTCTTTAAGTGCTGGAACATGGTGATAAGGCCTCCCCTAAGCCTTCTTTTCTCAAGGCTGACCAAAGCCTGTTCCCTCAGCCTTTTCTTGCATGGCAGCCTTCCCTGTTCTTTGGCCATCTGTGTAGCCCATTCTCTGGACCCGCTCCAGCCTGTCCAGCTCGGTTTTGCCTAGTGGGGACCAAAACTGAACACAGCATTCCAGGGCTGGCCTGGCAAGCACTGAGTAGAGTTGGGTAATGAGTTCTTTATCTCTGCTGGTGATGACCTTGTTGATGCAGCTCAGCATCCTGTTGGCTTCCTTTGCTGCAGCAGCACATTCCTCACTCACATTTTGTGTTGCCCGCCATGACCACCAGGTCTCTTTCCATAGAGCTGCTCCCCAGCTGAGTAGATCCCAGCCAGTGCTGCACTCCTGGATTATGTTTTCCTGGGTGAAAGACCTTTCACTTGTACTTGCTGAACTTCGTAACTTTCTTATTAGCCTACTCTTCCAACCTGTCTAGGTCTTCTTGCAGAATGCCTTTCCCTTCCAAAATGTCCACTTTCACACTCAGCTTAGTATCATCGTCAAACTTCATCCAGGTACACCTGATCCCATCATGTACATCACTTATGAAGATAATAGACAGCATTGGGCCCAATATCAACACCTGTGGGACCCCACTTATGACAGGTTGCCAATTTGAAAAGGAGTCCTTGACTACCACCTCTTGGGTGCAGCCTGTCAAAGAGTTCCCCACCCACCACACTGACCAGTTTTCCAGACCACAACACAATGTTTCCTGGTAAAAGACTTTAGGTTGGATGACCCCAGCCTGCTCTTGCATTCATAAATTACTCCATGAGGGAAAATTTTCTGAGGTTAAATTACCCATGCTACTTAAGAACCTCCTCTCCTTGGTTTTATAAACAAGAAACATATATCTTACAAATCGTCCTGAATTTGTTCTTGAAATTACCCATAAAAGTAGGCAATTAATTAATTAGTTAATTAGAACTTTGGCTGTTTCCTACAAGCACAAGAGAAACATGCATAGAGGTTTGTATATATATGGATTTTCCAATAGATAAGAAAATTCTCTAATACATAAAATACTTAACTTCAAAGCAGCCAGATGAATAATTACTATCAGATTATTGTATTGAGAATCCTGTAGTGTTTCAGCGTAAGGATATTAATCAGTCTATGTCACTGACAATGAAAAAAGTTTGACAGGTATTCTGATGTGGTTATCAGAGAGACAAAATTTGTAATATAAGTGCTATATCTTAGTATTACCCAAAAATATATATTTTGCTTATAATGTAATCAGAGGAGGAATTATTTTTCATTTACCTCTGGTCTTTTCATTCTTTAGGATATATTTTTACAAGCTTTGTATTGTATCTTTGTTAGAAAAAGGTTGAAAAGGGAAGCTGAAGTTTTTTTATGTAGGTATTCGATTCTAACTACGGAGTTTATTAGCAGAAATATTTCTAGGCTCATGAAGTACCTGAGAGAAATGCAAGACCGTGAAAATTCAATTTAGTTAACACCACCAACAAGATAGTATTTTCTTATTTTTCAGATGAATCACAGCCTACTAGAGCAATCTTCCAATTTCAATTCCAAATTTCTGGACATAAACTGTTGTACAAGGTTGGTCACAATGTCACATAGTAGACTGTCATACCAACATTATTGATATATTTGTATTTTTTCTTTTTTTTTTTTTTAATGAAGATGACAAATTTTGAGGAAAGCATACTGGAAATGGATGCCCATCTGTCTTTTGTACATCCATCCTAGAACAAGTGTAATGAGGTCATTAGTGCGTCCAACCAGGAGGAAGAATAACAAAGCCTGATCTTTCTTGTCTTCTCCTGTCAATGGTAACGTCCCACAGAAAAGAACTGGGAATAACTTCAAATAAAAAACTCACTAAGTTGGGAACCACCAGGGTAAGATATTTAGTGGAACAATTTATGCCCTATTTATGAGGAAAAGATTGCATCTAGAATCTATCAGTAGGTTAAATACGATCATGAAAACCAATAGATGATCAATAGTACATGAAATCTTATTTTAAGACCTTTCAGTGTTACTAATACTAGCTATATCTTTAAGCACAAAGTGGGTTTTGGAGGATCATTTTAAATTTTGGTAGTGATACAAATGATCCATATTCTTTTGTAAGGCCAGGAAATAACAGATAAATTCAGTTTTGACTGCCAGTGTGCAAAACAATGATTCTGAATTTAGTAGTCACAAAGTAATGACCAAGAAAATAAAAATAGATAATAATCTGGTTTTAAAAGTCCAGATTTGGAATTTGTCCCATTGCTGTAATCAATCCTCTGTACTTTCCATAACTTTATCAAATTTGACATCTTCAGCAGCCAGTTTTGCAGTGACAATGCTCTAAAAATTTTAGTGACAACTCATATTCTCGCTGGTAGAATTTATTCATGTAGTAATGTTATTGGAGCACACAAAACAAAACTTATTATGGTACAAAAGAATTTTGTGGGATCAAAAGATAATAAAAGTCTAGAAACACAGTAGATAAATACTGTAGCTACTGTAATTTGAGACATTGGATGAACCAATCATAGTTGACGTCTAATCCTGAGGTTAGTTCTGGTGTATCATGACCTATAATAATAGACATCTGCTAATATTGGCAGATTAAGCTTTTAGAGGTAAAGGTTTTAAAATTTACTTTCTCACATCTACATAGAATTGTAAGGTTTGGCATAATTACAACAAAATCTGCGGTAATAATGGTGACTAATTCTTGGCCTATAAACCATTTTGAAATGGATCAATACAACAAGAACAAATTAACAAAATGAAAGCAAACTAAAGCATTATTTAGCAAACAAAAGGGTGGCAGAATTTAAAGCTAATGGAATAACACTGCAAAATTCTATTTTGGTGGTGTCTTAATGATACTGAGTGACACATCCAATGTTAGTGTGACTGTTGAAGTTCAGCACTGCCAGAGTTTCTTCACGTAGAACTACTCAGCCACACAAACCATACTGCCAATCTTTATTTATGGTATAGTTACAGACATTAGCTGTAGAAAGAAGTTGTCCCTGCCCATACAACTAGGTGATCTTTTCAGCCCTTCCAAACCAATATGATATTTGTCACATGGACAAAGCAGAGCCATTAACTGGAGGCCACTTTCAGAGTCAAAAACAGAGCCATATATTGCTTTTGTAGCAGATAATAAATTCCATTTCTGTTTTAATTTTTCTTGCTTGTGAACTGATGCTGGGAATGAAGCAGGAAAATGAGGCTATCAAAGATTTCAAGATCTTTTATGCATATGTACATAAATGGATATTAATTCCAAGTGTTTCTATATGTCTTTGAAAACAGCTAATAAGCAACTACTAAACAACGTTTGAATCTATGAAAGGATGTTTCCTCAAATTATGCTTCTGCTTATTTAAAACATTAGAGGGTGTAACATGATCCTGGTCAACAAGTTCTTGTGCCTATGTGTCAGTTCGCATCTGCACATCTTACGGAATTCTAAAAATTACTTAAAATCAAGGAGTAGTTAAAAAATCATCCCTGTACATAGGAAGTTTGGTCTTTTTGAAACATAATTCGACAAAATCCAGTGTAATAGAGATTATAGAAAAAGGGAACAATGGTTGACGGAGTCTTCAATTGTAGAAGCTAGGGACCACTGATGGAAATAACAGCAACCAAGCAAAATCCAATAGCCAAATAAGGTAATTCAGCATATACTGGGTAATAGACCTACAGAAGTCCTTGTCAAAAGAGGCTGTAGATGCAAAATATTTTCATGGGTTCAAAGGGAAATTGGGAAAGGTGGAAACCAGATCTAAGTCAGAAGGCCCCTATGTTAAAAGTACAAAAACAAAAAAAAAAAAGGAAAATATTTTGGAGAGATGCACACTCCTGCTCTGTTCTTTCTTTTCCTAAATATGTGCATAGGACTACTGTCAAAGATGGGCTGTTGTATAAAAGGACCATTGACCTGAACCAGAGTAGCTGTTCTTATATCCTCTTTTGGACGTATGATAATGTGCCCTGAGGCTTCAGCATCCCCTGAGAGGATCATCTTCTCCTGAATATAAAACAAGTTGATATAAAGGATTGTGCCTAGAGGATTCTGAATCATCCATTTCATTTGTCCCTTTGAGCAAAAGCACTGCAATACTACCACCAACATAGTAAGTACCTATTGTTATTTCCAAATTAATTTACTTGGCTTCTGTATTTATTTATTTATTGGTTTAGCCAGACGTGACTTGTACAACTGAAAGATGCAAGAAAGCTAAATTAATCTTACAGAGGTTGAATATGTGTTAAGTGTCTGCCAGAAAAATGTGTATTACCACATCGTATTCAAATTGACATTTCCACCTGAAGTTTGCATCCTGAATGTCACAAATTTGTTAGCGTCTCATCTGCTTTCTGCCCTTTCTACACAGGTTTAATTTTTAAACTCCTGTACTGCATATTTTTAGTCTTAATCTAAATCAGGACACTTTTAGGGCCAGAGCCAAGCAGGGGCATAACCTGTAAATGTAAGCATGCATGTACATCAGAGGGAGCATGCTCTTGCCAAGTCACAAAGCTTGTCAACCTCTTTTATTCTCAAGAAAAGAGAGACTCTTGTCAAGACTCTCTTCTTCTTAAAACTTCCTGGTTGACTTTGATGTTCTATTTCTATGGCAACAGCAGCACCAAATGATATAAATAAAAGAATGTAGATTCTTAACAAATCAGCTAATCATGTATCAGGTTCAAGATGAATTTGTACCGAGCGAGAGCTGTGGTACTTGCAAACTCCTCCTGCTTGCAAACTACAATCATCTCTTCAAGTTATGACATTAGTGGTGAGTCATGAAGTTAATAAAATGGAAAAACAGCAGAGATTGTTATACACTATTAAAACAGCTATGATTTTTCTTGAGAGTTATGACACAGTCAATTTTTCCTTACTCTTCCCTGCATGTTACCTTTCTAGACTCAAATATCTGTTGTAGATTATACTGTGGTTTGGATTCCATTAAGAAGCTACATGATAGCTTTTTAATATAGTTATATAGACTAAAAAAAAAAAAAAAATCCTGACAGCCTGACAAAGATATCAGGAAGAATTTTTCCTTCCTAGGTCGCCCCATGCAAAGCAAGAACATTCTTTGCAAGCAACTGATATTTGTAATTCCATTAAGCTTAAAACCTTCTGTATATGCTTTGGGCTGTTTACATATTACTGTTTTATAACCTGCTGGTCTCCACAGAAATTTCTTGCAAGAACAGAAAAATCTTCTCTCTTTATTTACTCATCAGGATATTACTGCTGCAGGTGGGCACAGGAATGAAGAGAAGGAGACCACATGCCTGCAGCAAATATTCATAGGAAATAACCTTCAGTTAGGTAGGCACACGAAGCATTGCTACTGACTACAGTGTGCCTGTCTTCTTCCAAACTGTAATATTACCAAGTTATTTAGTGTTGTACTGATAGATTAAAAAAAAAAAAAAGAGCTTGAAATCTGTCCAAGAAATCAGTGCTAACTTCCTGACCTGGTTTGAAATTCATCCAAGGACCTCAGGTTTAATATCCTAGTCTCAAGTGTTAATTTATGGCATTTGTTTTGAACCCACGATCTCTGTAGCTTATGAGATGTTTACTCTGATTAATTTTTCTTTCCAAGATAAATAAAAATATTATGACATTTAGCCCACATCTTTAATTTAAGTACTAGATTGGTTAAACAAAACAACTACTGACTATATATTTTCTGCTCCCAAAGAGATAGGTAAATGAGGAATCAAATGCCTGAGTGATTAGCTATCTATTTAATTAGATTTTTTTCTTTATTTAAGGACAACACAGAAAAGACCTGTGAAAGATGTTATAGTCCGGGAGATTATTAAGATGACCTTTCATTGATTGAGGTCAACCATTTCCACACATTATGGACTAGTCCTTGTGTGTTCACACAAATATTACTTTCAAATAGAAATACGATATGATACTGGTGGGTTTCAAGACTAAACAATGTCTATATGTGAAGGTTCCTAAATCCCTTAGGCACGCTTAAAATATTGACTAAATATTGCCTAATGTGCTAGCACATAACTACTGCACTCATTGCTTGACAAAATAATGGCCTGGAGCCATTATTACACATTATTGCAAAGTATTACACATTACAGAGAGGTGTATGAACACACAGATATACTTCCTGCCTACAGATTTATACTCTCCTCAATTCCTGAACATCAGTAAGGATCTTTTTTCATTCAGATGCATGAGAGGAAACAAAGGAAAAATATTTTTGTGCCTGGAAGATGAGGGTGGAATTTGTAAAATGTATCTAACTAAGCAGGGTAGTTAATCACAAAGATTTTTAATCTAGTTATTTCTTTTTTTCTGCAGCATCTAATGATGGTGATTGATAGATACTAAGTTAGGGAACACACTTTTTGACCCAGTTTAGACTTTTCCTTATTTCAATTATTTTTTTCCCTGAAAAGTCCATAAACTCTATTAAAAAGGGAAGAACTTTCAACAGGAACACACTCTGACTTAATTCTTTTTAGAAGACGACAGTGGCAAAGCTACTGTTTGCTTGGAAATAATGAACTGCAGCAGCATCCACACATATGTATAAGATGCCATCATGAGTACTTGCAATTGAAAAGCAAAATAGACAATTTTGCTCCTATTACTTTTGGTGAAAGGCTGTAGGTGGCTGCCATGCTTTTGAAATATTTCACTTGGGCACTTTTGTCATTAAAGGAATTTAGAAAAAATTATCTCCTGTCTTAATGTGATAGCCAGGCATAGAGACATACCAAGAGTTTCAATGATATGATCAAAATCAATTAGCAGGTAAGTGGCAAAACAAAAATCCCAGACATCCTCATTCAGAATACCAACACTCTAAACACCCACACATTGACCTCAGCAGCACAAATGATGCTAATTATTGCCTTTTAAGCTCAAAGAGACTGAAGTAAAAGGTAGGGTAACAAAAGAAGAGAGAAAGGGTCAGCATTTATCACTTGGAAAGTGCATCTTCAGATCAAGAAAAACACACATCAAACAGCAGACTCTGACATCCATTAGATTAATTTTCAGTACTGTAATATTAATTCCTGAAACTACCATCACCTGAGAGTGACCATGGTAAAAGTTATGTTAAAACCCACTAATTACGGACTGACAAACAAACACTCATAAAATTGTTCCCTTACTTTCCGTGGTCTATCATGGATCATCTGGATATTTTTGTTACTTGAAAGCTTCTGTATCTTCTAGAAGAAGAAATATATTCACCTGGAAAATTATATTCTGTTAAAGTTTTTATCATGTGTGTATAACAGTGATAAATATTAACTCTCTTCTTTCTTTAGCAGGATGCACTTGGGAACACTCACACAACATTTGCAATTCCAAGAACATTAAGATTGACTTGACATCCTCTGAAGGCCCTGGGAGTATGGTCACATAACCCAGACAATTCAAATGTAAGAGAAACAGCTGTTGCCTTAACCTAGAAAACAAATACCATCCTGTTATTACACCAAAGGTCTCCATGTTTCATTGACAGCCACTAGTTCCCTGAATTCCACAATTTTATTTCCAAAGCACCCAGGAAGATACATGTCCTGGTACTCACCAACACTCCATGGATGGAGACTGCTACAGGGGGGTTGTAAAAATTGAGACATGGTGAGACAGTTTGCAAAACTAGGGAGAGCAGTGAATAGACAAAAGCTCTTCAGTCTAGGTGGGCAGAAAGGAAGAGGAGGATGGGGTGGTCTTTAGCGTGATGGAACAGCCCAGACACCCAGGGCTTCTCTATGGGACTGACAACAGGGGGTGAGATCTCGAGGTCAGGGAACAGGACAGTGAGACAGATAACACCATGAGGGCTGTATGTTACAAACCACCTGGTCAGCAGTGGGTGGTGGAACAACTTCAATAACCTGAGTAAGTCTCCGGGTCACCAACACTGGCTCTCTTGTAGGTCTCACCTTCCTGACATCTTCTGGTTAGGCATTGTGGTGGGACACAAGCTATCACAATTTCTGGCGGGCGTCGGGTATAACTGTTTAGTACAGATGCTGGATGGGCCAATCAGGCTGACATACAACTGGGTCTGCTGCCCACTAAAACAAAGGAACAGGACAGGAGTCCTGCAGCTGTGGCTGCAGTGACCATGAAATAGAAGTGTGTGAGACTCAACAGAGAGTGAGGGGTGTGAGTAGCAGAGCACAGTCCTGGGAATTCAGGTAAGCAGACTCAGGGTTACTCAGGGAGTGGGCAGGTGGGCTCCCAAGGGAAACAGATCTGAAGGTCCAGGGAGCTAGAGATATCTGGCATGTCTTGAAGAGTAATGTTCTACAGGAGGGAGAGAAGGCCATCTCCATGCTCAGGCTGACACATCAGGAGACCAGCACGGCTAAGTGGGGAATTTGCAGAACTCCAACACAAAAAAAGCAGCACATGGGAGGTGGAAGCAGGGGCAGGAGACAAAAGAGAAACTTCGTTGGCTGAGATTACAGGCCAACAGAAGACTGAATGTTAGAGAAAATGAAGCCTAGCTGGACTTAAGATCAGCAAGGGAATTGAAGGGCAATGGGAAGAGATCTTACAGCTAAACCGTAGATAAAAAGTTAAACAGGGAATACACAAGGTGATTTGAGACAATAAACACAGATAATTCTAAGGTGAACAAGGCCTGCTTTGCTTTGGTTTTCACCAGAGTTTGGACACGCTTCTGTGTGAAGAGACTGGGACCCCATGCAACCCAGGCACAAGCAGTGTGCAGTGCCACTGAGGGCAAGTGATTGCCAGCAGTGACACTGGAGGGAGCAGGGGCAGATCTGGGGAGAAGGATGCCCTGGCAGGCAGTGAGCTGAGCAGGGCCAGAGCACCTGGAAATAAGGAAAAGCTTTTCCCTATGAGAACTGTGAAGCAACATAGCAGGAGCCTGGAAAGGCCGCATAGCTACCTTATAAATAGATGTCCAATTGTGATACATTTTGATATAAACCTGGTGAAGTATACCACAGCTATGCATTATTAGGAGCTATTCCAGAATGTTTATGAACATAAATATAGAATCACAGGATTACAGAATAGTTTGGGTTGAAAGGCATCTTTTGTAGTGCTTTCACTCTAACTCTTTACGCCCTCCAAACTCCTGGACAGCTTTATGGCCTTAGAGATTCCAGTCAAACCTCAATCATTGTGCAGGTGGTGAAGCGCCCCTTATCATACCAGACCACTCTTGCACTGCCAAGGTGGGGAATGGCCGTACTAGGTGTCAGTTTCCTGGTTACCGTGGGAGATGAGGGTGAAATAATTCACGCCCTGCCAGCCCTGAACCTTATCACAGTCTGGGTAAATAAGTACCGGCTGGGAATTCCAGTGACTGCCTGCCCCAGTCAAGGCCCGGATATATGATTATTTATGACTAAAGTCAATTATCCTGTGACCCTATAAATATTGTTGCGTTTGATTAACTTACTGTACTGATTTATTGAGAATTAAGTTGTGCTGGGGAATTGCATAACCTAATTGTGTGGCATATGCGAATAGTGTTATTTTGAGTTATTTCTGCCCCACACTATTGCTGTCCCAACCTTTCACACCAAGCACAAATCTCCACACACTCTGATCCTTTTCCCGATTCCTTAGACATAAACCATTGACCAGGTCTGGGACTAGGGGTGGATTCAGCCAAACCTAGATTTCTCTTTCGAGGAGTTTAGAAAGCAACGGGGTCAACTCTGAACCTTGTGACTGAATGGGAGGAAATTCCCTTACCCTCTTTCCTTAAGTCATTCCCCTTTCCCCCAACTCCTTAGATATAAACTGTTTATCAGGACTGGGACTAGGAACTTGGAATTGATGCTATTCCAGATTGTTCCTGTCCCAAAGTTTCACACAAAGCACAGACTCCACACACTGTGATCCTTTCCCTAATTCCTTAGACATAAACCATTGAATTGTTGCTGTCCCAGAGTTTTGCACCAAGCACAAAACTCCACACTGGGATCCTTTCCCCAATTCCTTAGGCCTAAGCCGTTGACCAGGTCTGAGACTAGGGGTGGATTCAGCTGCACCTAGGCTTCCCTTTCAAGAAGTTTAGGAAGCAAGCATGTCCACCCTGACCCTTGTGACCAAGCAGGAGGAATTTCCTTGCACCTTTTCCCCAGTCCATATCACAACAATCCAATCCTGCTTTGGTTTCCCTGACTCTGTAAATAATTTTTAATTCATATACAAATTATTTTAATCTGTTGTTAATTTGATTTTGCCTTTGTATGCTTTTCCATGTTGACTAAGTAGTAAAGGGGACCTTGCCACAGAATTCTGTTAAGTCACTATTCTCAGAAATTCATATTAAAAATAACAGTTTTTCCCCTAATATTTGTGACATTGATCTTTTTAAGTGGCCTAAACCACTCAACACAGTCCCCCTTTCATGACACCTTTAAAGGTCAATATCATGGTTTAACCTTATCTAGCAATTAAGTACCACAAAGTTGCTCACTGACCTCCCCAGCTCATGGCTTGGAGGAGGAGAATCAGAGGAAAAGACAAGGAAGCTTGTAAAGTTGAGATAAGAAATATTTAATAATTGAATAGAAATGAAAATTATAGTGATACTACTAATATTAACGCTACTACTACTAATAATAAGTAATTAAAATAATAGAAAATAGAACATATGATACAATTGCTTACCACATGCTGACAGACATAGAGCTATGTCCCGAGTAGCAAGAGTCAGAGACCCAGAGCCAGAGCCCAGGGCTGACAACACGACAGGGAAAAACCAGCAAACCGCTGAGCCCACTGAAACAAACTGTGCCATCACTAGGAACCGCACCAAGCTGCTAGCAAAGAGACTAACAGCCTAGTTACCAAGCTAGCCAGAAGACTTAATGACCCTCCCACAAGCCACTTTGCACCTCTAAACTACACATGTGCACACTCAGTCTGAGCACCACTCTCCAGCCGGGAACTATGGAGAAAATTAACTCTTTCCTGCCTGAAACCAGCACAGTCATCAAGTTCCAACCTCCATGAAGTGAATAGGGACATCTTCAACTAGATCAGGATGCTCAGAGCCCCAGCCAGCTTGACAATGAAATCATTTCCAGGGATGGGGCATCTACCACCTCTCTGGGCAACCTCTTCCAGTGTTTGACCATCTTCTTTGTAAAAAATTTCTTTCTTATATCTAGGCAGAATCTACTCTCTTTAAGTTTAAAAAAAAAAAACCCAAACATTACCCCTTGTCCAAACACTGCAGGCCCTGCTAAAATTTCTATCATCTTTTTTATCAGTTCCATACCATAAGGTCTCCCTGGAGCTTTCTATTCCCCAGGCTGAACACCCCTAACTCTTCCAGCCTGTCCCCATGGCAGAGGAGCTCCAGACCTTGGAGCATCTCCGTGGCCTTGTCTGGACTGACTCCAATAGCTCCATGTCCTTATGCTGTTGGGGGTCCTAGAGGTGGACACAGCACTCCAGGTGGGGTCTCCCCAGAGCAGAGCAGACGGGGAGAATCTCCTCCCTCAACCTGCTTGCCACAGTGCTCTGGATACAGCCCAGGATATGGATGGCTTTCTGGGCTGCCAGCGCACATGGCTGGATCATGTCCAGTTTTTCATCCACCACAAATATGAAACCTGTGAGGTCAGAGGCTCTGCAGATTATCCCAGCATATGAGCGAATAAAATGCTTAAGAACATACTTAAATTCTACTTATGATCAGATGTTTTGTTTAAAACCATATGCTTTATAACTTCTTGAATGCATGTGTCAGTGAAATCAGCTTCCCTTCTATCTCTGCAGCCATAAGCATTCCAAAAGAATTAATGTCCATTGGAAATTTTAGTTTTTACACCTATGAATCACATTTCAAGCTGAATCTAATTTTATTCATAGCAAACTACACTTGTACCTTCCAAGAACATGTCTGATGAAGTGTTCACAGTGTTAGAAGCTTATGTCCAGCTGTACATGTTTGTTCATATTTTCTCCTGATTGCAAGAGAAAGAGAAATAGGAAGAGTGGGCTGTTGAAATTCTGGGAAAATACTTAAGACAAAAAGAGGAAAGGCAGAACATATGAATGGTCTGTTAATTTTTGTTGGATTCTTTTTTAAATTAATTGCATTAACCACCAATATTTATTAGGTTCCTTAAGAAGAAAAAACTACCGCCACCCACTTTCACATTCTCTGTACCTTCTGTTCCTATAGTCTTCTTCAATCTCTGCACCAGCAGGTCACACATTATTGCCAGTGAAGCCTTTGTACTCAGATTGAAAACAACATTCCGTAATATCTTTAACAGTAATTTCCTTGGATAATTACACTGATCACAGACACTGGAAGAACTATCTTTTAGACACCAACCAAAACCTGGGAAGACGATCTTCGCTGAGTTGTCAATCTGAGAAATATTTTACAGTCTGTTAATGCCCTTACTAATAATTTTGTATAAAAAGAGAATCCTCTAACTTTTGTATTCTTCTTTAACTTTCTTCTTAAAAATATTTCTAGACCTCTATAATATCAAACCCAGCTTTTGTCTGAAAAATTAATTTATCATCAAAAGTAATAGAATACTGTTACCTATATTACTCCCCTGTAAAATTTCAACAGGAAAAGAAAACAAAAGAAGCAATTAGAAATTTGGCTAGACAATACATTATACACAGTAATCTTGATCTTGAGGCAGAAGAAAGAAGAATGGAAATTAAATAGTCTATTACATGACAAATACTAATTTATGGCCCTTGTGTAGGCATGTAAATACCTTAAGAAGATAATATGGGCTAGTTTTTCCACTATGGGTGTGTGTGTGTGTGTGTGGGTGTGTGAATTGCAAAAAAGTTACAGGTTGATAAAAACAAAACTCTCTAGAACAAGGATTAAGATTCTGGCAGAAACTGCGAGATCACAGTCATTCTTCCATAATATATGCTCACAGATTCTGAAAATATGTGTTTAGTTGTTGATGATTCCATTCAGAATCTCCCACTTCCTGGCCTATGATAGATTTTTATTCCATTAGATGGTTTAATTTTTTTTTTTTTTAACTATATTAAACTTTTGGCTTCCACAGTGTCCTGTGGCAGTGCGTTCCAAAGATTAATTATTCATTATAAAAAAAACCTGCTTTACTTAATGAGCTTTAAACCTGCTCTCTAACCAAGTTATTTACTACCTTAATTTAATTTCTGTGTTATGAGATCTATTGAGCAACGTTTCCATCATTTGTGATTTTATATATTTCAAATCCAGAGAGCACCAGTTTATTTAATTTTACTAAATGTTTCTTTTATACAGTGTGCTGGTTATGTGAAAATATGTGAAGGAGAAAAAATAACCTTAATCCAAGGAGTTTTTTAAACCTCCACACAGCAAAAGTGAGCCAAATGATCTGTGTCTGGTTGTAGCTATAAGTACATCACTGCTTTTTTACCTGACATATTCAAAAAAATCTCCAACATCTTTTTACCAGGGGCACATATTGAATTGCTTCACCAATTCTCTGTTAATATAAGAAAGGTTTATGCAAAAATAGTAGTGAAAATGTGAGATTCTCTTTATTATTTTTGTTTAGGTCTTTCACAGTTAATACAAATTCTGCAAAACCAACCGCAGCTCATCCCTCATGTAGTTGTGGAAAAAAAGAGATGGGGATCTTATATTAAATTGACTAGAATTGAGCTTCAGCCCCTTCATGACTAATTAACTTGTTTGTTTTACTGTGATGAAGGTGAAATAGAAATTTCTTTTCTTCCCTTGACGAAAATTAAACACTTCTAGTGAAATGCCATCACTTATAGAGAATCAGCTAACGAAAAATGTTTAGCAATGTACAGGCTGGGTGCATATAAGGTAAAAGAATGCCTGCAGGCACACAAATACACTCAAAAGACTAGTTCAGTACTAAATATGGAATTTCTGTTGGGCTATCATGATGTATTGGTTCTCTTTGGGCTTCAATATCACTAGAGTTCATGAAAAATCCAACAGAGTTTGGGGAGAGAAGAGGTGATAGAGCAAAACAATATGCCTCTATTTCCAGAGAGCTAACTTTGAAAATGTGATAAATGTTATATTGTAAAGCTCAAGGTTTTCATACTAAAACTGTCTGGTAAGGTTTATATAGGGGTTGATAGATAGCCTAAATCATGTATTAGAAGGGGATAATGTATCTTACCCGCCTGAAGGATGGGTTTTTTACACTGTTTAGTCTCTGAGCAAATGAGAACAGGGAACTACCACAGAAGTGTGAAATGTTTCCTGTATGGGATGATAAGAAGATCTGAATACTAGTACATTCTTAAAAAAAAAAGAAAAGAAAAAAATCTTGTGTCAGAGTTTCTCTTTCATGAAAATAACCCTAAAAAACCCCAAATAAAAAACAATATAAGAGCTCCTCCAATAGGCTTTTGAAACTAAACAGAAGGTACAGTTCAGTAAAACTGGTGACAAAGTCCATGAAGACATAATCAAGGTGGTGGTACCACAGTCACAATCAGCACATTGTGCTCCAAGTGTTACTATGCCTGGTATCACTGCAGAACATGAGCAATCTACCTCCTGTATTACCTTCACCCTTACCACACACTTTGTTGGTACCGTCATGACATTGCTGCTGTTGCATAGGCCATGGCTGGTTTTCAATTTCTTGATTGCTGCACATTATGCCAGAAGTTTCTCATGAAATACCTGAATTGTGTTTTCCTCAGTCAAAAGTTACTTCATCTTTCTCCTGTTAAGAATATAAGTTATAACCAAATAATTATTGGCTAAAAGCCTTCAGAGTATCCCTTGCAAACACTACCTGAACTCCAAAGCCTCTTAATTTAAACTAAGCTCAGAGAGTTAACACTGTCACAGATTCTCTTTTCCCAGGCATCTGTACACGAGTGGCATCCATGTCTTGGCTCAATGACGTGGTAAAAGAGGCACACACAACCCTTTTCATTTAACACATGTTTTCAGTAAGTACATATTTTCAGAACCTGAGATCATATGTTATGGAAGAACAACTGTGATCTCACAGCTATAGAAAGAATTTCATAGACTCCTAGAATGGTTTGATTGGGCAGGGACCATCAAAGGTCCTCCCGTCCAACCCCCCTGCTATAAGCAGGGACAATCTTCAACTAGATTAGGTTGCTCAGAGCCATGTCCAACTTCACCATGAACTTTTAAAGAGATGGGGCATCTACCACCTCTCTGGAAAACCTGTTCCAGTGTTTCAGCACTCTCAGTGTAAAAAAATTTCTTCCTTATATCTAGTCTGAATCTCACCTCTTTTAGTTTAAAACCATCAGCCCTTGTCCTGTTGTTACAGACCTTATTAAAAAGTTTGTCCCCATCCTTCTTATAAGCCCTCTTCATATATTGAAAGGCCGCAACATTGTCTTCATGGAGCCTTTTCTTCTCCAGGCTGAACAACCCCAACTATCTCAGCCTTAAGAATGATCTTGTGCTTCATATTCTTCACATTACTTGTAGACTAAACTTGTCTTCCTTAATTCCTCCAAAGGTACAGCGTGGGCCTCTAGTTTAGAAGGTTCAAGCTAGTCACAGAGTTGACATACCCTGCAGTGCCCAGGGGATCCCTCCCCCAAACCACAATGGTTTCCACAGGAGAATTACGTGAGCACCTAACCCAAAAAGATGATAACTTGTACTCCAACCAGGTGTCCAGTCTTCCTGATCAAGGACACTACAGATTGATACATTAGTCTAGACATATCATCCAGTGCTACCACTTCACTCACCCTTGAGGAGCAACCAGTGGACTCAAGAAGATCCCTTTCATGCTCCCTGCCAAGAACAGCTGGCAGCCAGCCAGCTGCATCCTGTCTAGTTGAGGGATCACGTGGAGGAGAACACAGATGGAACTTAAATAGAATCCTTGTTTCAAGTCTCTTTGATGGCTTTTCATTTGCTGTTATGGTATTTGGTATTTGATTTATTTATTTTCCTCCTCCAGAAATAAGTTACAGATCTAGTCTTAGTAAGTCCATCAGTAACTTGACAGAAACATAATTGTTGATCAAAGGTCTTTTATCTCCCCTCATATACACCATTTACACTTAATTTTGCAGTTAGAATTCTTGGACAACTTTATAAGAGAGATTTCTACACATCTGAGGACATGATTAACCTTTGGTGGTGGTGCTGTGTATCATTTTAGTTGTCTTGTATAGGGAGATAAGATACAGACTTTTGGACATGGGTTTTCTTTCCTCCTTCACTTAAACATTCCCAAGGTTCATTTGATCTAATTAACACACACATAAGTATAAATCATTAAAATTTGCCATGTTGAATTACACAGATTCAGTCTATTCATGACTTAATGCAGGCTATATAATGTACTCTTTATCAGAATAAATGGTGGAGGCAATGAAAGAATGGTAATTAAGCAAATTTTCTAAATTCTTAAATACTCAGGTTAATAGTGGAAAATGAAAGAGTATGAATGGTCTCTTTGTGGCAGAAGTTAGATATACAGGGAATGCAGTAGGGCAGAACGGGGTAGGCAGCTCAAAGTGCAATGAGAGATTTGGAGTAGCATTCAGGCTGACAATATCATTGTGCTTATGAAGTCTAATGTCATTGCATACCTTTGAGAGACTTAGAACTGTGCCGAATAACAACTAATGTCTAGTTGTTACTAGCATTCATTACATTGATTATAAGATATTTCTTTTTATTCAATCATTATATTGTATACTGGCATGGAACTGAGATGGGAAACGGGGAAACATTTGGAAAAAAATATAATTAAACCAATCCAAGACATTCTCAAATACAGTGTATGTGAGGCACTCGTTTCTGCGAGTAAGTACATACAAAATTTAAAATTTGAAGAGGTCTCAGGTGGACAGGAAGGAACTTTTGAACTCCATCATATATACTATGATAGAAACAAAGTAAATAATCTGGAAATACTATAATTAAAACAAGCAAAGAGCAATCCATCAGATTCTGTCACTATTGCACCAAAGAAATTTGCACACACTAACGAATACTTGCATACTCTTTAGAATGCGGAACTCCTTTGGTCTAGAATGTTCAAACACTGCATCTTATATTTATCTTATTCTGGGAGACTTTTTATTGTTTTTATGCATGTGTGGAACCCACCCAGGACAAATCCTTCTGTTTCATGAAGTTGACCTAGGATGCTCTTTTAGACCCCAGAATTTCAATAGAACTTAAATACTTATGGCCTATTAGAAGAGAATACAAAAATGCAGAAAGGCAAAATACCTTCCCTTGTTTATACAATAGAACAGTCTAAGAATAAATATGTAACTTAGTATTTTACCTTTTATCGCCTTTGGATCATTTTTAGTCATCTGTGGACTGACTGCCCAATCGTGGGCTCCACATCCTTCAAAAAAGGTGTTCTGGATTTGTTGGGATTAACTATATGACCCATTGCTCTAGTGTATGATTTGAAGAAATCATTAAGGCAGAATTGCCTTGGTATTTGTAAGAATTAATTAAAGAAGTGGAAGGCCACTGCCAAACAAAAGCAATGAATCACAGAAGCTGACCTCAGTAAAAGTTCTCACAAGGCATAGCATTGACATTTAATTATCCTAGCTACCTTTCCCTCTTTCTCTTTTCTCTCTTTGGTTATTGTGATTCTAGCGACAACTTTTACTTCTTGACATTCTTATTTTAAACTGTAATTGAAAATTATTTAACATAGGTTGTTACTAAGGATCACCTTTGAATTCTATTCTTCATGGCTTAGTTCAAAAAATTACGTAAACACGTGTTTTACCCCCTATGGTTTATCTTCAGCATTTGCTTCAGTAGTTTTAAAATGTTCTTTACTTTTACTGATTATCAGTCTAATGTCACAAACTATCCATTTGAACAGATTCCTTCAGAAACACACAAGTGTATCACTAAACATTACCATGGAAGCAAAAATTCTCTACTCAGTGAATGGCAGTTAATCAAGCTGTATATCAACTTCTGTTAAGAAAATGTTTATGCAGGAGAAGAATATAGGTTAAAAAATGAACAAGTGAGAGCTTATGGAATTATACAATGATGAGGAATAACTAATTGGCCTACTTTCAGGGTATATTTGGAAATTTTTGTCCACTTTGAGTAAATACAGACACAAAAAACTAGGTATATGTTACCAGCTCTGTAACTTAAAATCAGAAAATTAAAAGGAATTAGAATGATTAATTATCCAAGAAGTTCTCAGTCCTTTCTCCTTGAATAACTGGGATATGATAGAAGGAAAACTTGCTTGCATATGAGTGATGTTTCTGACATTACCTGAAATCACAGAAGTTTCACTTGAGAAAAGTGAAAGAAACTCTTTCACACAGAGTTGGTAGTGGTTTCATCAAGGACTGAGCTTTCTAGATTCATATAACCAAAAGCATTTTAAGTGGCTTCTTTTGCCCTGATAAGCACTGCTCTTTCTCCAAGGCTAACTGCTGTTGCTAATAGTTTCAATAGTCTTTTCAGGTTGTATCTTGTGAAATGTGACATTTTATTGCATGAAATATTTAACTGCAGCGATGAAGTTCATCCTTCTGGCATTGCCCAGTGTAACTACTTTACAGGGTTCAGCCTGTAAGACCTACCTCTAGGTCTCTAAGTCAGAACTGGGGTTTTGTTTCCTAGGTTAGGAAAGAGTTTGTTCTGTTCCATTACAGTACAATAACTACAACACTCATTTGTTCTCTTTTGACAAAGTCTCTGCCACAATTTCATAGCCAAAAACATTCCAGAAAAAGTGCCACACTAGTGACAAATAAGAAACGCTGATAAAAGAAAGGACCAACAGCTGTAAAATGTGGCTGTCTATGAGCAAAGCCAAGAATCTAGTGCATGAGCAGAAATGGAGGTATGGCACATACAGCTACATATTTACATATAAACACACTTCAGTGTAGTCACAGGCACTGCTCAGCTTCTCCATATTTCCATCTGATTTTGAGCAAGAACCTTTCACATAGTTTATTCAGCGCTTGAAATAACCTTCATGCTGCCACCTAAAGGGGTTGATACAGTTTCTTCTGTCATATCAAATGTGTATCTGAGACAAGGCAATGGGCACCCTTCTTCCCTCATCATATCAGAAACAATCGTTTCTCCACCTCAGTGATGAAAGGGTATTTCACTGATACACATTTCATAAACCAACTCTACATAATCCCTGTCAGGATGAAATTACAACAGCTTTTAGAAAATAAGCCACAAGAAGCTGTGTCCCCTTTATAAGAATAAATAACGACAGCCTTTGGCTTTCAAGGTTGAGAAACATTTCAAATCATGATAAAGACCACAAAAAATATTCATAAGACAGTCTTATATTCTGCTGTGTGATGGCTCTTATCAGAGTATTCGTATTTGCTGTGATATCTCATTTTATGCCCTTTAAGAAGATAAAATATTCAGGCAAATGTGGGAAATTATTATATTCCTACTACAAATACATTTTTTTATATGCATGTAATGACAAGTGTTAATGTGTGCCTTTGCTGACTTTCTATCTACATGTAAACACCTCTTGTACTATCTATTTCAAATCTGCCTACAAGACTTAGATGTCTTTATGCTCAAAATCCTAATTTGTTAATATTAGCATATACGAGTATCACAGAAGCCATATTTATAAGCTAGAACTGGTTAATGTGTTACTTATGAAAGCAGTATTTGTGTCAAACATACTCAATATGTTTATTCTGTTTTACATTCCCTAAAGTTCTGGGATAGTTGGGTATGACTCAGCTGATTAAACAGAAGTAACCTGTTTTACGTTAGGCAGAGCATGCATATCACACAGCCTCCGCCACCATCTCCAGAAAAGAGTGCTCTAAATTGTCTACCTCTGCCAGTCTTTGATACCATGTGGTACATCAATTGCACCTGAACACTCATATTTATATATATGAATCTCTGGCTGTGCGGACTATTTTTTTTTCCTAGTTTTAACCTCACAGTCTGGTTTTTGTGACCTCTGTGGTAAATTCCATTTAATACAGTAAATGAAGGTAAATTCTATTTAGCTTACTCATTTAATTTTCTAGGGAAATTATTTGCTGGATACATAATAACAAGGTGAAGTAGGTTATCTTTAGAATAAATTCAACTTCCTTATCATCTCTTTGGAGAGATGCATTGAAGAAAAGGAATTTGTAGGAACTTATGATAATTATCTCTTCTAAAAAAAAAAAAAAATTATAAAGCAGTTATAAATCCTAGTAATCAGGGTGTGGCTATAGTTTCATATAAAGCAGGGTTATTTTTGCATTTGCAAGCTGTGATCCTCTACCCAGCTGTATGTGTAGTTGTAAGCCAACAGTACTGCTCATGTACATAAAGCAGCTTACAAATCAAAAATCAGCTTTAGAACATTAGATGTGGGGGTTTTACATAAAGCTTACTTGCTTCCATTAAAATCTTCTTCCATATCAATTTTCTTGTAAGAAATAACAAGCTGTATAAATAATTATTGAAAAACTAAGTTTTTTTCCTCAGTGTGAATGATTTGTATTTTACCTGGGATCTTTCATACACACTCAGACTACGGTTTTTAATAGGCTGGGGTGGCATACATGAAAACCAAAATCACACATTTGAGTACTTGAATCTGAAAACATGAAACTAATAATCAGGGTATTCACGTTATTCAAAAGAACTAACATACAAAATGCAAGTAATTAGCATAAATTAAGCTTTATTGAGAAAACCAAGTATTTAACAATTACACAGAATTATGTGGTATTGTAATAACCAAAGCAGTGGCATAAGCCTAAACTCCTGGAGCTGACAAACACTCAAACAATGAGATTAATCTGTGTCACTCACAGGGGATAGCTAACACTAAAACACTTTTCAAATTCCTTGCTTGTTATTTTCATAATCTTTCTTGATGTCAAAGTAAAACTATAATTTGGACAACAAAAATTTAAGACTAATGTGAAAACTACTTAAAGAGAGGTGGTGGTGGACAATGACTGAAAAGGTAGTGTAGAAGTTGGAAAGCACTCAAAAAACATGTAAAGTGATTATTCAAGAACTAATATTTGAATTAATGTAATATTTTCATTATTAAAAGCTGAAGTTGAACAACAACTCTTACTTTATTCTCTGAAAACTGGATTTTAAGTAGCCTTACTACTGTTGAGTAGTTTCAAATGAAGCTAAAAGTGCTGAAAATTCTGTTTCCTTGAAAGAGCTGTAGTTGTGATTTCCTAGATGTAAGTTGTTCTTGCATATTTAATATGATCTCATCAACTTGACAAGAAAAAAAGAAGGTAGTCTCACTTGAAATGCCATTCCATACTAGCAGCTCTTCCAAGATGGTTTCCCTCCCAAAAGAAAAAGAAGAAGAGTTCCCAGAAGTGCAAGCAGTACACAAGGTTCTCCATCACAGCCCTTCATGCAGGGCTTAACGTCAATTCAGTATACACACAAGACTAACGCACTGAACTGACTCAGATGAAAACAGTGTTGTCACACCTGCACATAGAAGCAGAATAAAAACATTTTGTTAAAAAAAAAAAAAAACCACCAAAAACCTTCATGTGTGTTAGGATTAAAAAAAAAAAAAAAATCCCTCCCTGTTAACAGCCCCTTCTAACCTAACCTTTCTCCATGTTATCTGTTAGGAGTGTTCTCATTTATTTGCTAAAAATTATGATTGTTGGTAGGAAAAATGAGGAGCTACTGCTAAATAGCTGACCATACCCCAAAATGTGTGCTAGGATTTATAATGTGTTTTAGGGAAATACCATTGCTCAAAAGAGCAGTATGTTAAGCACCTTATTTTTTATATTTTTGAAGTATCTAAATTACTTTATCATACTGAAATCTGATTGGGCAATCATACTGAAAGTACACGGGTTATTC
>NW_010226324.1:25483-29091 GCF_000690775.1 Eurypyga helias
AGACCATAATGACTGTAAGAGCTGCTTCCTTTATGAACCATCCTTTCCAATAAGCCTACATCAGTAACACATTAGTGTCTTTGCCTCCTGCATGGAGGAATATATATATATAAAATAAAATAATTTAAAAGGTCAAACATTCACTAGTGAAAATAGCATGCATCACCCTCTTTCCATATCAAGTACTGATTCTTGGATCAGGAACAATTCTGACTGAGAAGACTTCCAATTAGATTGACCAATTTCATTTACCAAGATCGTAGATTAAACCTGTATTATCTATGAATTGAATTCACACATCAGTGAAGTGATTCATGGTATTTTATCTTACAAAAGTGAAAAACCTACCTCTTAACTGAAAAATCAAGCTCTATAAATTTATCTTTTTACTCACTGAAATTTAAAGATCAGTATCCCCCATTGATCTAAAGATATAAATCCACAGTTTAAGAATTCTGAAAAAGGCAATTAATTTAAATTCATTTAACAGCTCTTCCAATATGACTTCTGGTCTATATAGACTCTAAAAATCTAATAACTTTTACATTGAGTTTAATCATACATATCTACCTCACCCCCTCATCTGTTTAGGGAACGAATACTAGCATAACTATTTTGTAAATAGACAGTAAGATCTTATTTTCATCTTGATATGTATCTGCTCCTTTGAAAGTTACTTCAACACCAACACTGTAATGTCCTTAATGAGTGGAAGCTTTAGAGGGATCACAATATCATCAAAACATACCACATCCAAAAAACCAGGCATATCTTGCACTATTTTATCTGAATTGTCCATGAGGCTAAATTAGTGCTACATTACTTGCAGTTCTCCAGAAGGAGTTGTTTACTCTGAAAATTTAAGACCATCGTCCCAAGTCTTGACTGGTTTCATCTGCCAGTAGGAATGTTCTACTCAATTAAAAGCTGGAAAGTGATTTGATGACATTCAGCTTTGCCACTCATGGACTCCTTGTCAAGAAGCATGCATCACTACTCAGAATCCAGCCTTATGGATCTAGATGCCATGATAATCTCCTTAAAATGTGACCTAGGGTGTGAAAGAAAGGACAAAAATATTTTATTTATCTTTGATACACAACAGTTTGCTATGTACACTTTAGAGAGCTTCTCTCAATTTGATGACATTCAGCTTTGCCACTCATGGACTCCTTGTCAAGAAGCATGCATCACTACTCAGAATCCAGCCTTATGGATCTAGATGCCATGATAATCTCCTTAAAATGTGACCTAGGGTGTGAAAGAAAGGACAAAAATATTTTATTTATCTTTGATACACAACAGTTTGCTATGTACACTTTAGAGAGCTTCTCTCAATGCCCTATAGACACTGCACAAATAGATTGGATTGTACCTCTTAACAGTTTCAGTCAAATAGAGCTTAACCTTATCAGTATGCTACTTGACAACGTAATACTTTAAAGATAGAGAAATTTAATTGAATTTGGTGCTAATCAGCAAAATTACAACATCCTCACAACTTTGCAATCTCAAGGAAGGAAGGAAGGGAGGGAGGGAGGAAGGAAGGAAGGAAGGGAGGGAGGGAGGAAGGAAGGAAGGAAGGGAGGGAGGGAGGAAGGAAGGAAGGAAGGGAGGGAGGGAGGAAGGAAGGAAGGAAGGGAGGGAGGGAGGAAGGAAGGAAGGAAGGGAGGGAGGGAGGAAGGAAGGAAGGAAGGGAGGGAGGGAGGAAGGAAGGAAGGAAGGGAGGGAGGGAGGAAGGAAGGAAGGAAGGGAGGGAGGGAGGAAGGAAGGAAGGAAGGGAGGGAGGGAGGAAGGAAGGAAGGAAGGGAGGGAGGGAGGAAGGAAGGAAGGAAGGGAGGGAGGGAGGAAGGAAGGAAGGAAGGGAGGGAGGGAGGAAGGAAGGAAGGAAGGGAGGGAGGGAGGAAGGAAGGAAGGAAGGGAGGGAGGGAGGAAGGAAGGAAGGAAGGGAGGGAGGAAAGGAAGGAGGGAGGGAGGGAAGGAGGGAGGGAGGTCTTGTAGTTTAAAGGCCATTTTCACAGCACAAATTATGTTCAATTCAGAAAAACAAAAATATAAATTTGTTGCATGCTAGTGAAATTGTTTTACTTCTGGAAAGTTTTGTTTTGTCACTGAGTTGTTGATGTTGAATTTAAGTGTAACATGATTATTCAAACACAGAAGCTTGATTTGGCTTCCAAGACCAGTGTCTGCTAAGGACCAAGACTATCTATTTTTCAAATACATTATATTAATTATAATAAAATTGTAGTATTTTATTTCTCTTGGCAAAAATATATGTTACAGATTGAAGGGAGAGAAAGAAAAAAGAAAAGGGAAATGGAAAGAGAAAGAGAAAGAGGAAGAGGAAGAGGAAGAGGAAGAGGAAGAGAAAGAAAGAGGAAGAGGAAGAGGCACAGGAAGAGGACGGAGAAAGAGAAAGAGAAAGAGAAAGAGAAAGAGAAAGAGAAAGAGAAAGAGAAAGAGAAAGAGAAAGAGAAAGAGAAAGAGAAAGAGAAAGAGAAAGAGAAAGAGAAAGAGAAAGAGAAAGAGAAAGAGAAAGAGAAAGAGAAAGAGAAAGAGAAAGAGAAAGAGAAAGAGAAAGAGAAAGAGAAAGAGAAAGAGAAAGAGAAAGAGAAAGAGAAAGAGAAAGAGAAAGAGAAAGAGAAAGAGAAAGAGAAAGAGAAAGAGAAAGAGAAAGAGAAAGAGAAAGAGAAAGAGAAAGAGAAAGAGAAAGAGAAAGATCCCCCAAGTCTATTCAGTTGAGGTTAACTTAACCATTAAAGAATAAAACCAGAAAATAAAGGTACTAACAAACAAAAAAGTACAATGGACTCTAACCTGTCTGAAAGTGTTTTTCTTACAGTTCAGACATTATTATGCAGACATAGGATATTCCACAGTGAATAGTAGGGTAAACATGGAGAACTAAGTTTTTAGTTTTGGGTGAGATTGTCTTTTTCAAAGTGACGCCAAAATGACAATTTTAACAATGAATGTAGAAGGTAAAGAAAACTGAAACCTCTCTAGATGAAATAAGGCATGTTTATGTTGTTCTGATCTTTTGCAGAAACACTAAATGGTGAAAAGGGTGGATGGACATTCATCCACAAGTATGTATCTGCTTGCTTTGGACTAGCAAGCAAATATTTAACATCATGGAAAGCTCCATGTAAGCAGAGCATTGTGAGTTATTAGAATGAAGATTTGAGAAAGTCAGAGTCCGGAAAGATGATAAAAGCTGTGGAAGCCATGTACAAATCTTTAGATTTAACCTAGAACCAGGGACAAAACCTACAATTATTCTGTTGTGAACCAAGATCCTGATTGGAAAACACAAACAGGAGTCTCTTCAATATCTTTTCAATAAAATGTTATTGCACAGAGAAAGGGCAGAGATAAATCCCAGACATATTTCCTAACATAGATGAATAAGGAAATAATATAAATAATAATAAACAAACAAACAAATAAATAAATAAATTGATATTAATTTTGGGAAACTTCATTATTAGGGAAGCAGCAGTACAGGTTACTCCTTCTGAGTGAGAGCTGAGAAACAAACAAAACAAAACAAGAAAGCAAAAAAAATCCCACCCAAACCTAAACCCATACTTAATTTGTGGCTG
>NW_010226324.1:29108-36784 GCF_000690775.1 Eurypyga helias
TATCAGCACAAGTTAAGGAAATTAATCCAAAGTCCTTTGGCTTCTTTAACATAATGGCTAATAAAGTTATAGACTAATGCCAAGTTCAATACAGTAAGATTTTTACCCACCAGATCTTGAATGACTCTACAATACTAATAGCCAAAATTAATCTTAATTACTCCAACATCCTTATAAAGAATAGTAGTTTTAATCTTTTTTCTTGTTGTTGTTGTTCATTATGTTTAAGACAATGTTGATGGATTAAAATAATTTTATTTTATCTGGCAATTTCTCTGTATCATATACCTCCAAAATCTATGTGATTTTCCTCTGTACATCAGTTTAATCTTTGTGGATTATGAAATCAGAGCTTCTACTGGTTGTTGCAATAATAGATTCTCACTGGCATTACAGCTCTCCTTTTTGATGTTATTGTAGGATTTTAGGTTTTGGAAATAAATAAGTCACTAGTATTTATGTTGTTTTCTATTGTGCTTGCATATTTTAACTTTATATTTTAAGCCAAATAATTTAAATATTATAGTTCTTACAGAATGTGCATTCACAATGTGCAGAAATCTCCATATTATTTCAAAATGAAAGTGATTCCCCTCCTTATTTACACACTGAGAGCTGTATTATCTATAATTTTCTGGCAAATTTTAGTCCCTAGGATTAAAAGTCGCTGTAAATTATTTTTTTTTCTGGCCAATTGAATGTATGGGCAACTGGTACCACAGAAAATGGTTTTAAATGCCAGAATATATGAGTAAAATTGAAACACATATTTTGCTTCAGTATTTTTCTGAGTATCTGACTGCATAGTCAGGCTGTATAGTTTTGGAAGTTCCACCATTAAATATAATGGAAATACATTAATTTCTATTTCAATATTTATTCTATAGTACCTTAATTTTATTTAAGAAGTTGCAAGTTTATTTCATACATATTAGTATGCGTCTTTTATTTTTTTTCATGGAATGCTTATTTCCTTTTGTTCCCAAAAAAATATTTATTGAATGGATATACAGTTTAGTGATGTATTCATGAAGGAAATAACTGCCCTAGTTTTGTCTCTCCAGAAATTGAAATTGATTTAGAAAGAGAGAAAATCGAGAATTTTTAACACAAGAAAGAATATTTTTTTATTCTTGATATTAAAAACAAAAGCAACCAAAAGGTCAAAACACTATTGAAAGATGAGCTGTAACTTTAATGTTGATCAGTGATTTCAATAAATGTAGATTTTAAATGTGTGGTTATGCTGATACCTACAATCTAAAATTAAAAGTTACACTAATGAAAATTTTGCCCTGGACTTATATTTTCCAAGGTCTTAAGCTAAATATAAGCAAGTGATATGATTGCTTTAGAATGGAATATCATTGAGATTAGGGTTTTTAGGATTTTTTTACTTAAGGCAACAGTTCCAAAAAATATACATTCTTAAGCTCTTTCTTTAAAGCTCTTTCCATTTTCCTTTTTTTTTTTTTTTTTTTTTTTAATGTTGGACATTTCTGTGATCAGCTCTGAATGTAGAGTCATAAGAAGTTTTCTGGAGGTATTTTAGTATTTTGTATTATTACAAAGAGCCAAAGTTTCTTTATTACCTTCCCATAACCCATCAGTTACAGGAAGAACAGTTGCACAAAATGTTATGATGTTGCTTTTCAACCTCTTGTAAGGGAGAACTCCATAAAATACTTCTTAATTTTGTGAATTTCAAGGACTGGAAGATTTTCAGTAGTTGTCTGGGGCAGAAGGTGAGGAGGTTAGAGTGGGCTGGGAGTGCCTGAGAAGCTAAACCAAAAAGAATGAAACTGCACTCTTATTGGAGCATCAGAATAACATCAGTACCATAGTTAATTGGGTTATTCTGGTGTCTGGCCATATTTAGTATCTTTGGTCTCTGACCAAATATTTTAGTATTTTTTTGATATAAAAAGTAACTTGATCAAATTTCAACATCTCTGCAGAAGACCTACGTGCTTCTTTAAAACGTCCACATTTATACACTCTAATGTGTTGTGAAGCAGGAAAGGAGTGGACAGGAAGAAATGTATGAAAAGTCAATTTAGCACCAGCATTGGTTTAGTAGTGGTGGTTTTTGCAGTGTTGGTTTCTGCAGTGTTTTCTCAGTTCCCAATTTTTTCTTCTGGAGTAGCATTTCATAGTGATTTCCTGAATAATGGTGAGAAAACTAATCTCATATAGCACAGATCAAGTTTAAACCTGCTCATGAAAATGCTTGAAATATAAAAGTATTTGCCTATAATTACCATGAGTATGTCAAAAACAAATCCAGCTTTAAAGTTCAAACAAAATGTTATAACTGGTCTTCAAAGTTTGTAGTTAGCCTTTGCCTAAATCCTAAGAATACTGCTCATTAAGTCTGTCTAATTAGGATATTTGTGCTTCAAAAGAAACTGCACAATCCACCTTTTTCAAGAGAGAGCTTGTTTTCAAATATCAGGTATAACTCAATTTCATGAACTGCACTTGTCACAGTGGATATAGCTGTCTAGGCTATTTTGTTTGATTAACTATATTGAATAAAATGTCATGAAGCAGTCATTCTTATTTTAAAAGCTAGCTATGAATAAAGCATGTGCTTTTAGCTGAATGTGTTCAGCCATGCTTGCATAGTCCTACAGTATTAGGGCATTTCTTATGAAAAAACATAACACCAAAGCCAATGTTTGTATCAAGCTTGTGCTAGCACCTGGACCACCAAAACTTCAGTTCATAACTGAAATTCTCCTGGTGATTAAGGACAATATGTTTTCAAAAAATTATCTGCTTTTCTCTGTCAAGTTGCTTTTGAAAAGAACAAGAGCTTAACCCAACACATTTGCCAGAAAGTCCATTCAAACAAAATAAACCATCCTTCTTGAGTCTGGACTGCATTAAAAATCTAGACTAATAACTAAAACTTAACTAAAATAAAATTTTTAATCAGATTACTTAAATTCCACAACCCACGCTGGGAATCAGAAATTAACAAACTCAGTTGTCCTTGGAAAAGTGAAAAAGAAAATGCTGGGAGCAGTCCCTGAAGGCAAATAGGTTGAACAACAGGTTGCACAGCCCTGAGAGAAAACAAAGAGAGAGAGAGACAGAAGTTACAGGTCACTGGACTCACTGAGATGTTTTTTTCTGAGGCTTGAATGAATGGAAATTGTGTTTCCTTTTTCTTTCTCTCTTTTTTTTTTTTTTTTTTAATTTTCCCCTGATATTTGAACAGTATTCATATGAAGAATTTTCTTAATTTTTTATGTCCAGTTATTAATGAGTCTTCAAGATGGTGAGTGCTGGTTACTTTCCCCGAGGCAAAAGGACAGCACAACTGTGAGCAGCAGCTCTGAAAGGGATATTGCGGTCCTCCAGGCTGAAGTCTGGTGTGACAGCTTCATCACACTATCTTTGAGAACAATGTATGGTTACACTGAAGACTTAGACACGTGAATGTGCATATTTTGGTCAGTTTGGTAATTAGAACGCTTCTGAGGTAGACACAAGCAAAAAGGTACTCACAAAGACACAGATTTAAGTAAGTCATATTATCCAAAATTCACTTGATGAGCAAATATTACTATAAAAATGTCTAGGAGAACCTTCAAAAATGTGATTTCTTATATTTGAAAGTAGAGCGAGCTCCCTGTCAGTCTTTGTAATGGAGAAGTGTGATAGTATAAACTTTTAAATTGTTTTTATGCTTTTGAATTTGCTGTTTGAAGGCTGAGTTAGGAGCAGACAACCATGTGGTAGTGCAGCAGCCATAGGCGCACACTGTGGTCCACTTAGGAATTACCAAACAATCTCTAATATTACATGAACTCAAAAAAATTATTCTCCCATTTCAGGCAGTGGGAAGAAAGAGTTTTAAAGGAATTATATTTGCTTATATTTTTTGGTTTTTAAACATGTCTATTTCTATTGGATTTTTGATTCCTAGACATATTATTATACAAGCTGTTATTTTGAATAACAGTAACATTCAAACTAGTGAGGAATTTGGTTATCTGGTCCAGAAAATTTAGTAAACTCTCCAAATACAACTTAGGTCATCCATGCACTGCAGTAAGGGTGGTGATACAGAAAGCTGAACTATTTTTAATTATTTTTTACATATTAAGGCAAGATTGATTATCCTGCACAAGCATGGCAAGTTTACAGGTATTTTGCAACATGTTTTTTTTCTGTAGGAATCAGAAGGCAGGTTTCCTAAGTAAAAATAAAAGTGTCCCAAAAGTTTGAAATTTTTAAAACACCAGAGGAATTTTTTTTCTTTCTCCTGAAATGGAGTATATTCATCATTCCTTTGGTGAACTCTTTTTGTTCCCATAGTCATGTAAGTTAAAAAAAAAAGAAAAACTAAAAATTAATTTTATTTCCCATAGTTATGCATGTTAAAAAAAAAAGAAAAACTAAAAATTAATTTTAATTTTTTTAGCATTTGCTTAAATTACATATAAAAAGAAAGTGAATTACAATTTTATTTATTAATTCAGGAAAAGGAACTGGTTTAGGCAGGACTGTAATTCCTTAACATATAATTGAATCTTAGGGTTACAGAATATCCTGAGTTGGAACGGATTCACAAGAATCATCGACTCCAACTCCTGACTCCACACAGGGCAACATAAAAGTTAAGCCATGTAGCTAAGGGCATTGTTGAAATGCTTCTTGAACGCCAATAGGATTGCGGCCATGACCACTTCCCTGGGGAGCTGGGAGTGCTTAACCACCCTCTTGTGAAGCACGTTTTCCTAATATCCAATCTGACGTTCCGCTGATGCAGCTTTAAGCCATTCCCTCACATCCTATCACTGGGTACCAGAGAGAAGAGATCCCTCTCCTCTCACTCTCGTAAGGAAGTTGTAGGCAGGAATGAGGTCACGTCCCAAGCCTGCTCGCTAAGGCACTAAACCTCCAAACACTTTATTTCAAACTGTGCTGGGATATCATGTTATACTTTTAGTTTAGTTTTCCAAGTTACAGTGTTTATCATGAGGCAGATGTGTCTGGCTGAACTAAATTGCCTCAGCATGACATTAATAGGAGTACTCTTAGGAACTGTTTCATCTCTCAAAGAGCTCTGTTGCAGTATAGAACACAATCTGCAGAAGAGAATGAGTCACCTGAGTTACTACAGAAAAGTGCTTTGGATTTTTGGAAAGTTTTCCCTTTTCCAAATAGCTACTAAAAACTTGTTTTGTCTTCTCCCCATGCTTCTTTAAAACACATTTTCAGTGCTCTGTAATACTTTAAGTTCATCTTCTTGGAAAGCAGGAAAACAACTGTGTTTTCACCAACAGCTTTTCTCAGAATTTACTTGGGTATAGACCTTTTAATTTCAAATAAGGTTATCAATTTTCAAATTAATTCAGGTTATAGAAGGTGCGTTATGCAATAATTGTCTGGAAGTTTGTTCCACTGAGACACCTGTTGCCTACGAATAAGAGAAAAACAAAGATAAAACATGAGAAATTATTACTGAAGCCCACTGTTCACTCGGGCTGAAACTCTGGCCTGACAAAGACGAATGCCAAGCTCTTATTTTCCACAGCAGAACAGTATTTCACTTTCTGACAATGTAGTAGTAGAAGGGGTTAAGAGAGGCAAGTGTGGACTGCAGGAAAAGCCTAATTTCATTCTAAGTGAAATCACCTCTTGCCAAAATCCTTTAATGCCTGTTGTCTTTATGTTTTAGTTTATGGTTTGTGGATTACCTGTAACATCCAGTAGTTTGCGCGTATTTGCAAGCTGTTAATAATAATAGCTAATAATAGCTATTGGTCAACAGCAATTTAATAACAGACTTAAGTGAGGTGGAATTTTAATTTTTCAATTTGAAAATTCATTGAATGAGTTAGTGAAATTTTGAAATAAATAAGATTATTATTGAAATAAACCAAACATGTAAGTCAAGTCATGTTTCTTTTCAAGAGTTTTCTGAAAAAAAAAAAAACAAACACAAAAAAAACCACTCAGAATGAAAAAGAAAATCTTTAAAACTTTAAATCTTTCTTTTTAAAGCTGTTGTCATATATCTGGGTTTGGGGCTAATTTATAGACTTCACACATAAATAATTTACAAAGCGGTATTGTTAGTACTACTCCAGTTTAGTTTTTTTACAGAAAACAGTTAATATTTAATGTGAGTGACATTAAACAATGCTACACGATTTTCTGAGCAGAACAGAAAAAATATGAATGTTCTTTTTAGATACAAATTATTTTCAACTTTTAATGCTGATTGTCCTGAATTAGATTTTGAATAGTTGCTGGAGTTTTCTCTTTTTTGAGCATCTATGTTGGCTGTGTACATTCCAGTTTCTTAGTTTTTGTATCCTAAGTTCAAAAAGTGGATATAACTAGGTAATGTGACTGAGAAAATGTATTGCATTTAGGCTGGCATAGCCAACACAGATCTCTCATGTCTGGGCAAAATCTCTAATGTTAATGTAACATCCAGAAAATAGTGGTGGTGGCAGTCAAAACTGGTGTTAAGAGTTTGCAGGCATTTAATTCTTTTTTTCAAATAAGTTAATACAATTGGAAGGCTTTAATATGCAGTTTCTTTTATTTTTTTCTTCCTCATATCTCAGTATTGCTCACCTTTACAATAAGAGATGTACTGGTGACATTATTTTGTCTCTGGGATAAATGATTAGACTGTTACCTAGAGGAATATATTTTAGATGTCTTTTCTAACTTTTGCTTTTTTTGTTTTTTAAATTCTGTTAATGGTGACAGCTGCTGCCTATCATTCATTGTACTGGAATAGATCAATAAAACTTTAGCATTTAAATTAAATTTAAATTTCTAAATTTATCTAGTAGCATGAAACAAGCTACATGCTGCTTATAGCTTTATATTTCTGGTTTTGTTTTTGAAGTTATTGTGGTTTCTTTTTGGTTTGGTTTTATTTTGGAGGGTTAGTTTGTTTATGGTTTGTCTCAGAAACTGCAGTGCAAGCCTCACTAGTTAGAAAAAGAAAAAAAGTCCATTTTCATTTGACAATTGTCCACCAAGATACATGCTGTGTGGCCGTCACCTATCCATCAGCATTAAGCTCTTCCCAAATGACTGTAATCTATAATGGTCTAACCATTTGCGAATTGATTATTTTGTTTTCCAAAGAAAATGTGCCTTGACAATTTTCTTGACAATCTTTGAATTCTCTCCCAGTAAAACTGTGACATGGATGTGTAGAGTCAATCCTGCAGAATGCTGGAGTGTATTTTCAGATCAGATCCTTGCAGAGGTAAGACAATAATAGAAACTAATGACAACAAAGCAAACCAAATTTTACCATCTGTTTCATGTATCAGTTTCACTGGGTTCGATCAAAGGTCAGCTTAAAAAGCTTATAAAATTCATACCATGTGGGAATTTAGAGATATACCTTAAACGAATTTTAAGTGTAATCTGGAGATCTAAAAAGACATGAATCTGGGAAAAATAAAAATTAAAAATAAAAAATAATAACTGGTATAACAACATCTCTTACCGCTCCTCAATAAAAGCATCTGTGGTCAATCCATGAGCAGAATACAAGTCCCAGCTTCATGTGGAGTACTTTCCCCTAAAACATGCAATATATATATAACACTCAGAAAGGGCTATTACGGCTTTCATAAGAAGATACATACTTATTCCCAGAATTCTTTGATTCTTTGGGAGTATAA
>NW_010226324.1:36894-44542 GCF_000690775.1 Eurypyga helias
CCCTTCAACAACTGGGAAGGTCCAGTTTTATTTTACTTTGGTTTTGCCTTTTTTTTTTTTTTTCATTGAAGGATCATTTATAAACAATTACAAATGTGGGGGTTTTTTTTGTATTTACTCTCTATATCCTACTCCTCAACAGTGTATACACAAGTACAAAACAGGAAGAGCATTACTTAATCAGAGTGGATAACTATATGTTTTCTGTTGTCTTTTCCTATAATTCAGGCACTGATGGCTTGGAAGGTAGATCGTAATTTTTCACTTCCATATTTCATTAAAGGTTAACTTCTGCAATTTATCCACTGGAATGTAAGAAGGCTAAATGGTTATTTTCTTATGTAATGATGACGATCTATCAGAATGTTAATGGACATTAAATTGCTGAAAAGCCAGTCTCAGTGAGTTTACAAACCAAAATGTTTTCCTAATAAAATTATAGATTTCAAACAAAATGGCAAAAAGTCAGAACACCCTAACTCCACCACCAAAAAACCTACCCAGAATACACCCAGCTTTCATGTTTCTAAACATGAAAGCTACAAGAGTAGTAGTGAAAAATTTAGTGTGAAACAATTCAATTTATCTAGAAACTGTAGAAGTGCATTTATGCTAGGAAAATCTAGGATAATATATTTCCGCTGAAATTAATTTGTATAATAAGAAGGCCTCTGAAAGCTCTAACAGCAATATTAATTCTTACATCTATGTTGGATTGAGATGGATTAAAGTGGTTAATTCCTCCAGAGTCTACATCATGGGGTCTAAAGTACCCTTTTTTCCAGTGGAAGAAGAGAGTATCGTACAAAGGCATTCTTATCCTTATCCCTGAGGTCAGTATCCTTGAGGTGTAGCGGTCAAAGACAAAGACATGCATATGGCCCAAATCCTAGAAACTATGTAGGCAAACATCAGGAATCTAATTCTGTCTTCACTAACGTGGAAGTGTGGTGTAGGCAAAGGCATAAATATTAATAGCCTTTCAGTACAAATGAGTGTTAAAGTCAGTCTAACAATTTATAAATTAATGAAATCTTTTATTCAACAAAATCCATGACTATGGTCTATAATTATTAGACTCAGCCAAAGTGATATCACTTTTTGAGACAAGAAATTGCTATTATTCCTCAGCGTGAAGGTCAGTATTTTTCATTAACTTTTCCAGAGAGCCATTGAAACTTTCTTCCGATAAAGACAGTTGGCTGGACCTTGTCTCTCATTTTTTGTGCTGCTGGTGATTTTCCAGATTTCTGGTTCTACACCCAATCTGTACTTAGCTGTGTGAAGAACCTTTAAATGTGGTGCTGCTTCTGAAATCACAAGACATTAATATCACTAGGGAAACTTAAATTTTCATTCTGTGAGAAGACAAGAGACTCACTCTCATTCATGAACTTCAAGGTCCGCAAAGTCAACTTCATTAATTCCTTTCCAATTGTGCAAAAGCAAAAGTCAAAAATATGTCTGTCATAGTCTGCAACATTTCTCCACTAAAATGTAATTTTCTTTTCAATATTTGGTAGTTCATCATCATTTTGAAGTACTTAGTTACGCTCATAGTGGCCAACAATACTATTTAAAAAAAAAAAAAAAGATCATTTTGTAAGCTTGCTTTGTGACATTTTTGACATTCAGAAAGATAAATAGGTGTTGACTTGCTAAATTTCCTCTTTCACTTCAGCAAGGGAAATAAAAATAAAATGTTCCTAGGCAACTGAGGAGGACTTGCAGCAGAAATATACATACCTTCCAACAGAGGACTCCGCTTCCCTTCCAGTTCCAGCATCATGAAAACAAGTAGTATGGATAACTATCCTCAGCATCTGACAGGAAAGTACACTTCATTCCGAGCTGAAGGCCGTGGCAAAGAGGTTGCCACAGGGAACTGGCTTTATTTCTAATTTTTTGCCATCAAAGGTAAGGCAAAGACCTAGACTGAGATTGTGAAGTGCCAGCTACTTCTTTAAACAATAATATGATATTCAACCACAAAAAAAAAAATCTAAAAAATATTCTGAACAACAACTTGTACCCTTTCTTACTTCCTTGTCTCCCACAATGTGCTTAATCCTCCTGCAGGAACATGGCTTCCTTGAAAAGTACACCTACTATCACTATGGGCATGCAGTGTCTAGCCAACATCACGTGGTATAGTGGGTATTAGGTATACCCACTTTTAAGTTGGCTAATTTAGAGTTTCCTTGCTTCTCAGAGAAGTCAAACAGGTATGTTTGTTCACTTTTTAATTATCGCTGTGCCCAGTCGGACCTGTACTATTTGCAGAAATGAGCATAAACATAATACAAATAATTCTCCCAAAGCATGTAGTAGGCAATGGGACAGAGCATTCTATGTGTTACAGCTCATTTCTTTCCCATTAATTCAGAACATAACTGTCACAAATTCTTAATTATTTCAGTAATTAGAAAAGGAAATCGACAATGCTTAAAAAAAGATAGCTGCTTGCAATTGTTCCTCTAGGATGCTTAATGTAGCATGTGTATATGCCTTAATCTCTGGATGGAAAAGAAAAAATAAGGCAGATGGATAAACAAATACTGGTTTATGCACAATATTTTTGGTTCCCCTGACATTGATTTTTACAAACTCTGTAAGATGGGAGTATTTATCTCCTCTTGCCCTGACTGAACCCAAAGGACCAGGCAGCCACCTGCTTCTTGATATGCAATTATGAGCACAGTTTTTGGATGAAAATATAAACTTGTTGTACATATTTAGGCTTTCAACAATTTCTCTTGACTTTTCTTTATAAGGGCTCAATGTCATTCATAAAACAAGGTAAAAATTATCTTTTAAGATAATAATTGCAATAGCAATCAAGCTGCCTGTAGAGTCAAGCAGGTATTTAACACTCATAAACATATCTGAATCTGGCCTTTTGTCAGGAAGACTGAACTCTTCATTTAAAGATGATTGGAATGTAAAATCTTTACGGGGTCAGATTTTGTCACTGGTTTTACACTGTTTAATAATTTCTATCTTGAGCATTCCCTGGGGACATGTGGGGAGGCATACTAAGCTCTGCTCTCAAACTAACAGAATACTGGGCACATATTTGAAATTTCACAACAAGGAACAGAATATGCCACACCTTTTTTGTGCTGTCAGGATGTATTAAGAACTCAGGACTACCTCAGATATGTCTATTTGAAGTAGTCCTGACACATAAGAAGTCTACTTTCATCTCGGATGTCCTATTATTGCTTATGAATCTTTATCAAAAACCTTTATGTAACAAACGTTATGTAAATTATTTCTCTTTGGAAGTGAATATAGCTATCAATTCTTTTGTGTGTTGAAGTGTGCACAGGTACATCCATGCCAAGGGGAAGCGGGGAATAGGAAAGACCATACTAATTGTGATCAGTTGACATCTAAACGGTTGTACTACATCATTTAACAAATAAGAAGGTGATAGGCTACACACTGCTCAAGCTGGTGGTATACTCTGTTCAGTGTGCATGCCTTCATTGATCTCAGCATCAACTCCAACAATTTCGTAGAATGTTTTGGGTTGGAAGGGACTGTAAAGATCCTCTAGTTCCAACCTTTGCCTCAGATCTGGCAGAAATCAAAAGGAAAACACTACTAAACCTTCTAAGTACTTATTGGCAATTAATGAAACATTTTGGCAATATGTGGGTGGACATTGTCTTCATTAACCTCTTGCCTTTTCAAAAACTCTAAATATTGTGGAGTGAAAAATGCTGTCTGGTATTTTATTGTTTTAGCTATCACAGTCACTAGCAATGCTGAAAATGATACTGCTGATCAGCTGGGGGTAGCAGAAAGGAAGCCAATGTATGAGTAGCACATATAAATCTGATGTCACAGAAGCCTATGTTGTGTGGATTCTGCTGTCTTTTATCATTATGCATATGATGTGGAGGAAGAAGAGATGGCATAAAGACGTAGAAATCACTTTTATTTTCTTCTTTTTTTTTTTTTTTTTCAGAGACCACTGCATCTCAAAGACACTGAAGTAACCTCTGCTTAACCAAACAATGAAAGAGCTAAGACAGCTCCTACCTGACTCTTGCTGTAGGAAGCTTTGCTCTCAGAAAAATATGTTTCATAATTAGGGACTGTATTCTTCAGCTTCCATTTTTACATTCTTCATTTCATCCTATTATCACATGTATAATACACACTTGGAGACATGTAGTGACCCTTGCCTTTTTTAGGATGATCCGACATCAATGCAATGGCCTTGTAAGTAAGACTTTCATCTCTTTCTACTTGTCAAAAACAAGGTAGAAAATTCTTGAAAATGTACTTAGAGACAATAGCGTACCTTGTATGCTCCATACTTATGACATGTCTCAGACCGTATGACTTATGTGTCTGGACAATTTGAAAACAAATTAAAAAATATAATAATAATAACAAAGTAAGCATGTATGAAAATACATATGTATGTAAGGGATTATACTCAAAGATCTTTCATGCAAACTATTATATATAAGAAGGTCACATTATTTTAGAAGAGAGGACACTTCCAAATGTTTTGTCTGAGCTCCATTCACATGAGTCATGAGGGACCTAATTCAACTGCCATGTTCTTGAAATACCTGAACCCATAAAGGGAGTTCAAAAAGGTGGAGTTCTGTTAGCATTTTGTCCTATTTTTAAAAAACCTTGTGTCCATTACTAAATACTTGTCGTTGCTAAGGTGTCATTTTCTAATAACAAATTGTTATTTTGTTTGTTTGTATTTTAATTGAGGAAAATGTTATCACCACTATGTTTAAATATAATGAAAATACTTAAGCAAAAAAAATCCCAGGATTTTTTTGTAAGTAACACTGCAGTTTTAAAATAGAAATGGCCTAGACTTCCTCAGGAAGAGGACAAGGAGCCTGGAAGTTCTTTGTTGTCTGTTGCAGCCTATCCTGAAGATGACTGCAAAGATCTGTTTTGAAAAAGTTGTTGAGGTGGGTGGCTTTGAGGCTTACTCTTCCAAAATCTCTTTTAAAATTAATCCTGTGTCATTTGACTGAGAGCATGGCAAAAGGATGCAACAGATGAAGTGCTTGCTTTTGACATATTTAGGTAAGGAGCTGGCCTTAAATTATGAAAAATTATGCCTCAATTTTTGCCTCGGAGCCATCAGGCAGAACACAAGGGTCTTGGATTCCAATGAGTCTCACAGAGAGGAATTCATGTGAGACTTCCTTTGAAAGACAATTCTGTTTTCTTAATGCAGTCCCAAATGGACAATGTTGTGGCGTTGAGGCATCCCTTAGAGTCTTACAGATGGCAGCCACAAAAATGATTGCAAGTTACTGACTAAATGAAGGTAAGTAAAGTTTGGAAAGCTGCAAGCTGCATGCAACAGGGATGCCTAGGAAAAAGTAGGAGTTGCGACATTAACTCAGATACTTGGAATAAAGTAAAATTTTAAAAAGTAAATACCTCTTTATCTTCTAGTAGATTACTATTACTTTTAAACAATACTGTTATGTCTATTCCAGGGTCTAGGTTGAGAAGTTTGGATTTAGATGAAATCTTTTCTCTAAATTGCTTTGAACATGTACAGTACAGTTGGAGCAACAATACTTTTTCAGAGTAGCGTAATGGTGCTGCTTGTGTGGCCATGTTTAATTCACGGGAAGGCTAGCACTGAGGGAAACTGCTAGGAAATCATGCTGGAGATTAAGTCACTAGGTGCTTAGGTAGTGGAGGAAATGGAGTTTAGTTTTACTTTCTTCTGCAATAAGAAACTTAGAGTCTTGCTCATGTGAATTCTCATAAAATTCTGCTGCAATTTGCCATTAAACTCTGAAATTATGTTCCAAACTAAATAGAGGCTAGCACATTAAGAAAAAACTTTCTGAGTTTATTACTCACATATTAGCAAGGAGAAAAATACCTCCAGTAAAGGTATTTTTTCTGTTCAATTTCTCACTATCCACGCATGGATATTATCAGCCAAAGTAACCCATTTTTAGTCATAGAAATAATATTTTCTTTTGTTTTCAAGTGACTGTATATATGTATATGTATATATATAACTCACCCAAGGATTTTCTTTTGGCGCATTCAGTTTTTCTAATACTACTGATACCAATATCACTCAGTTATGCCTCTGCAGTCAGTGATGAATTCTTGAGCCACTTGTATGTTACTGCTATCCGGCTATTTGAAATAATGTATTGATTTTCCTTTTCTATGGTTGACATATAGTGGAATGGTAGCTTGCATATTAAAGCAATTTGCCCATGCAGAGTTTGAGCCTAGGAGGAAATATGCTTCATGGTACACCGCAAGAATTTTCATTTATGTTTGTTAAAAATCAAATATAAAAATTATCACTAGAAGCACAAAATACCTTTTCTGAATCGGTATGCCTGAGATTGTCATGTCTTAATTATTTGTCACTCAGAAAGCTTACACACTGCAAACCAAAGCTAAGGATGTACAAGCATGGACAAGCATGGACTAAACTGGGATGTTATTACAATAATTTACTTCTCTTGTTAACCAGAGAAAGTAAATAGCATTCACTATTTTTAAAGGATTTGGACTATCATAAGATGTTTTCAATTACTTCAGTGATAGAAGAACATTACTGATTAGTAGTTACAATATTTTGGCCTAGAACATGAAACGTATATGTAGTTGGCTAATTATACAGGTAGGTAGGTAGGTAGATGATAGGTAGGTAGGTAGATGGATGGATGGATGGATGGATGGATGGATGGATGGATGGATGGATGGATGGATGGATGGATGGATGTATGGATGGATGGATGGATGTACAAACACCCACTGATACCCTTTATGATAGACTTTATGTAAAAAATGTCTGGAAAGTGCTTCCAGCTCACATAATGAAACGGACAAAATATTTTTGTATGCAGAACTGTAAGAATTCACTAGAATAGTCTACAAATGCTTGTAAAACCCTTTAGTAACCTTCATTAAGTGAAATCACTGTATGAAGATTGGAAGTAACCTCTTGGAATCATCTGTGCCAACCTCCTGTTCAGTGAAAGTCGAGTGAGACTGTGTTGCTCAGGCCTTGTCCATCCTAAGATGAAGTATCCCGAGGGAGATTCCACCACCTCCCTGGGAGCCTGTTCTGATCTTGTGTTACCCTAATAGAGAAAAAGATTATATTTGATTTCAGAGTCTTGCAAGCTGCGTGTTATGTTTTGTCCTAATGCTGTACTTTTCTAAAGGTCTGGTCACTACCCTCTCTAAATTTTCCATTAGATAGCTTTATAAACTCTGTCTTTCCCTTTCTTTTCTCCAGACTGAAAAAGTTGTGCTCTCTCAGCTTCCACTTGTACATCCAGTGCTCTGGCTCCCAGCAATTTTCAAAGTCCTCTGGTGAGTTGCTCTGATGTGTCAGTTTCTTTTTTGTATTGCAGAGGCCCAAACTGCATGTGACCAAATGACATTTTTTGTGGATGGGTATCAGTCATATTTATTGCCAGACATATCCATAGAATCATAGAATCATAGAATCATAAAATCATGGAATGGTTTGGGTTGGAAGAGACCTTAAAGACCATCTAGTTCCAACCCCCCTACCAGGGGCAGGGACACCTTCCACAAGACCAGGTTGCTCAAGCCTCATTCTTGAACACTTCTAGAGATAGGGCATCCACAGATTCTCTGG
>NW_010226325.1:0-283 GCF_000690775.1 Eurypyga helias
TGAGTCCAATGGGTGAGGTGGGGCACCGCCCTACAACCCAATTCAGACTACTCTCCCGTGGACACCCTTTTTATCTCCTTCCATGACCCCCAAAAACGGGTGGTAGAGGGTGGGCGTGCGGCCCCGGACAACACATCATCCAGGGCTGCTGCCGCAGCCTCTGCCACCCCCCTTTCGAAATAAAGACAAACATCACTTTTTCTGCAAACAGCACTGTTGATTTCTGCCGTCCCCACCCCAAACTCACAGGGGGTCGGGGTAGCGCCGCCGGGAAAGAAGCCTG
>NW_010226325.1:329-27085 GCF_000690775.1 Eurypyga helias
CTGGGTTGGTTGGGGCGAGCGGTGGCGGCGAGCTGGGAAGGAGAGAGAGACGATGTGAGGGAGAGTTGTACCCCAAAATATGGACCGGCTGGTCTCAGGGCGTGGTCACCGGCATCCCCCCCTATTTCCCTCCTCCATCACACCCCACCCCTGTCATACCCTGATTTATTTTGTTATAAGCACTGAAGCCTTACACCCAGGGCTGGCATCCTCTGTATCCCCCCGCCCGCCCGTAGCAGATCGCCCCTAAAACCAAGAGCCACCCCCAGCCTTATCCAGCAAGGCCCCAGGAGGATGGTCTCACCTGAGAGAACTGGATAGGGTTGAAGAGAGGGACTGTGCCCACCGGTGACGGAGATTCGTGGGAGCTGGTCTGGAAGGGGTGAAAGGAGAGAAACTTAACGGCCACTCCTCAATTTCAGAGCCATAGGGAGCAGAGGGGTGTCTTGGACTCCCCCATCATGCAGGCACACCCCTCCCTCCTCTCCTCACCTGCTCTCCCGCTGACTCCCCACTGTCCGTATCCCATGAGCCTTTCAGCTCAGCGGACACTGGCGTAACAGCAAAGGTAGTTTCACCTTGCATTCCTCCTGGGGCATACAACCAAAAAAACTTAAAATTAGGAGGAGCAGCTTCTACAAGGCCGACAGGGAGAGGGGTGGGGAGACACGTGCGGCATTTACCAGGGTCTCTGGATGGAGGCTGAGCCAAAGGGCTTGTCCCAGCTGTGACAGGGGTGTCGGGCGGGGATGGAGACATCTGTTCCTGAAATCACAGTCACCCATTTAGAGCAGAAGCTCCTTGCATGGCAAAGAGACCTCTGCACCAGTTACCGCACCACATTATTGGGGTACCATTCTGCACCCATCCAGTACCCCAAGAGCTGCAGGCAACCAAGCTAATGAGGGGCTACGGGGTGAGAGCAAGCAAGCCCTGTCACAAAGCTAAATCACTCGGAGAGCTCAAAATCAGACAGGACACCAAGCCTGTGCAAGCGGCCACCAGGGTTCATGGGTTCCCCTCTCGCTTCCTCATCTCCTGCTACCTTTGGAAGAAAATCCCGAAATTTCCTGCTCTGGGACTGTAGGTCATTCTCAACCAGGAGAAAACTTCCAGGGGAGGATCTCACTCCAATATCTGCCTTCAAGCCTGCCAACCAGCTGCAGTGGGGGATGTGACACCCCAAGGACTCAGCCAGGACTGGGATAACCATGCATGGCTGCTTCCCTCTTGTGGCTGCTTCCCCGTCTCTGCTGCTCTTCCAATTAAAGAGGTTTTTCCTTCTCTTTAAGCTCCTAAAACCTGCTGGAGCGATGCTGCTTGCAGCTGCTGCTTTCCACTCCAGCGGAGGGCAAGTGATCCCCACAGAATTGGCTGAGCACTCAGAGGACCTCCTGGATCAAAGAGGCTTTATAAATTTACAATTACTATTACTCAAGGATGCGCTTCCAGGCTAAAATACTCCTGGTCTCACTCTGTCCCCACACAGAGTGCCTACGGACAGAAGAGGCCCAGCCACCTGCACGAGGTCAGAGGGAGAAATAGCGGGTGATAGGGCAGATGTGTCACCCATCCTGGGTGTCACCAGGGGACAGGACAGCCTTTTGTCCCTTACCTGCAGTCCCAGCGTGGGGGAGTCTGGGGCCCTCTCAGAAACAGCTTTGGAAGAGGTCTCCTTGGTGGGCTTCGACCGAAACCAGCCAAACCACCTGAATCCGAAGCTCTGGGAAATGGAGGTTGTTGCAAAGGAAAACAGTGAAAATGGAGGAGAAGGAGAGGATGCCATGGCTGCCCTGATGCCTGCCAGGAGCAGGCACCATTTTGCCAGGGGCAAGGCAGGCACAACAGGCATCAGGGACAGACAAGCTCAGAGCACAGCGTTTCACGTCAGGTCTGCCACTCTCACCTTGTCCTCACCCGACTTCCCCGCCTCTGATGGTGACAGCTCTTCGGCAGTGTCCTCGGACGCGCTCTCCGAGGAAGGCTGGCTGTCATCTTCCGAGGAGACAGTGGAGCTCTCTGAGGCAGTTCGAGTCCTTGCCTTTAATTCTCCCTGGCATGGAGATCAGAGCTGCCACATGGTGTTCCTGGAGGAGCTGCCCCCAGGACTCCTCCATGCCAGGCTTCACAGACAACATCCCTTAGGCAGGAGGTGGGGAGGAGCAGCATCCACAGTGGGGTGCAGCAAGCAGACAGCCCTAGGCTACCCTAACCCTACCCTAACCCATCAGGCTCCCCAGAGGGATAGCTGTCACCGTGATGGGGGGCTTCCATGCAAGTTAAATGTGTGGAAGGATGAGCCAGCAAGTCCCCAAGTCCCAAATTCCCCCCAGCCCCACAATGGGACAGTCTCCGTGACCCTTCTGACTCACCTGCTGTGCTGGGAGGGATTGCTGCACCCCCTCAGGGGACAGCGAGGTGCCCTGGGTCTCCCCAGCTTCTCCTGTGGAGCAGAGGGAGGGACACAGTCAGGTTTGGCCCAAGGAGCTCCTGCCATGTCTGTCAGAGGTGTTTTCAGGTCTTCTAACATCCCACCCCAGAGCAAGGCCACGTGACTAAGATGTCCCCCCAAGAGATGCAAGAGGCAGTTCTGGTCCCTGTCCCTGCCAGCAGCAGGGAGGCAAGGCTGGAGGGAAGCAAGGCGCTGGGTGAAGGCAGCAGTGCTGTAGGGGATCACAATGCCCCAAGGGACACCCTGTCATCCCACTGCTACTAACTGGGGACAGGCATTTGTGCAGAGGAACAAGGCTGGAGCACTTACCTGCCAGCAGCACTGCCTGCAGAGGGGGGTCAGCAAAACCACCTCCCAGAAGGGCAGCCACCCCTGGACCGAGTGCGGGAGGCTGCGGCTCTTGCCCGACACCAGGCAGCGGCAATGCTGCAGCCTGAGTAGGTGCTGGGGACTCGACGGACACTTCTTCGTGGGAGCTGGGTGCCTGGGATGGCACAGGCTGGTACCACTCATCACACTGGTAGCCTTCACTCTGGGCAAGCTCATGGGCATCTGCAAAAAAACCCCACACCTCAGGAGTTTACTCCAGCGTTTATAACATCAGCAGGCTGTTGCACAGAATTCTCCCTTTTTCCATTGTGCATCAGCAGGAGCCGTGGGGTGAGGAGGGACCCCGGGGATGAGGGGGAGGTAGGGTACAGCACAGTAGAGGACCTTTCAGAGGCTGCAAGGAAGGTAGGCTGGGAAAGACAACAGGGAAAAACATCCTGGGAACATGCGTGAGGTTGCAAATGAACTCCAAAGGGGAATGCTATGGAAGGAAAGAGACAAGCACAAGCAGCACACATCAGCAGTTCAAAATGAGCCCAGGGCTGACAGCCTCTTCTTCCACTCCTGCTGCACACCCTGAACAGGAATGAAAATTCACCGGGAAGCTGCAGCCTTCATTCCTGCCCCTCAGGAGCACCCATGGATGAGTTTCTTGCTTTAGGCAGATTCATTCAGTGTTGTTTTTTTCTGTTTGAAAGGAAGGTTGAGCAACTGGGCTTTGTTTTATTTAACACACACACACACATTGCTCTGTCTGATGTTAGACATAGCACGGGCAGCACGCTGCTGTTCATCCCAGGTACGTGTCCTGCTTGTTCCAGCTCTGCAGTCTCTGGCCAGAAACATGCTGGGCACTGGGAAGTTTCTCTCCCATCACCACGAGACGTGGCCAGGCAGGACCCAGACCCCGTGGTTCTGAGCCTAGGGACAGACTACTGCACCTCTTGAATGTGATGCTACAAAACCCTTTGCTCTGCCCGCCAGCATCGCCTTCAGCCTGCTCAGGGTCGGCTTCACACCGGCGAGCTGCTCCCACACAGCCTGGAGATCTTGCAGCAGCAGGGAGATCCACAGGGAGGAGGATGGATGCTCAACTCCACGCTGCCCAGCAAGCTCAGCCAGGGAAAGTCAGGGAGGAAAACCCAGGATCTAAGGATGGAGTGGGAGGTTGCTGTGACCATGCGGATCCCAGCTTAGCTTCTGGCTTTGGATTTTGTCTTTCTAAGCTGGATGAATTCAGCAGCAAGCCAAATTTCTCCGTATGCAGGTCCTTCAGATGATGACTCCTGATGGCTTCTCAATGAACAAAAGTGCCAAGCATCAGGAAAGTCAGCTGCAGGGACCACGTGGAGCAGATCTTGCCACTTGGAAAAGCCATCCCTTCATACCTGCGACTTTCTTCCAGAGAAGGATGTTAATAGCCTCAGCCCTGATAGCAACAGAAGGCCGTCAGGATTGATGATCATTTTTACTGCCTGGGAGAGCTCTTTGACAAGGAATTTGGCAGCAGCAGGGGAAGATGATAGGAAGAAATGGCTTGGAGAAATTTGTCATGTTTTATCCTGTGCACCAGCCTTTATTCTCCGCCCATCAGTGCCGGCATTCCCAGCAGAAAGCTAGACCTGAGCAGCAGCAAGGAGCAGCAGGCTGTGCCAGGATGTCCTGCTGATGGAGGTGGCTGCAAAGCAGTGCCAATTGTCACCAGCCCCTGACTTCTCCTCGATGGGACATCCTAATGGATGCACTGCCAGCTGGGAAGGGAAAAATCTCCAGCCCTTCCCTTGACAGCCAGCCAGGGGAAGCTCACATCCCTCATCCTGATGTCTCTTGACTCTCTGGGTGAACCAGCACCATAAGGGACTCTTGGGGTCACCAAGAAGCAAAGCAATGGGATGAAAGAGGCAGCAAGGTAGGGGAAACACTGGGGCTCCAACAACATGCTGCAGCCCGGAACACAGAGGGAACACAAGTTCCTTCCCTATCTTCAGCTCTGCAAGTGTGAAAGCCCCTTAGTTAAACTCCAATGTGCATCCTCAGAGGACTGCCAGGGAATGGGGCTGTCTCCCTTAAGGGTCAGCCAGGAGACATGCTTCTTCCAGCCTCCCTTCTTCTCCCACAGTGCTCACAGAAACCCCTGAGGCTGTGATAATTAGGCCCAGTGACTCAGATTTTGTGTGGACGGCACAAGCTCAACCCCTCAGTTTGCAGCCTGTCCCTGGCAGCCCCATGCCACAGGGATGCATCCAGGCAGGAGCAAATTTCTGAGCTCTGGGGGGATGTAAGGAGCAAGGAATAGCCGCTGAGAAGTGCTCCAGAGAGCAGGGAGCTGCCTCCCACCACGTGGCAGCACAACTCCACGTGCAGAGAAGCCCATTGCAGTGATTACAACCTGCTGCTTCATTTTCTTTACCTGCCATCGATGCAGCAGCCCAGGAGAGCCCTGGCTGACCAAGTGCTACCTCTGGAAGGAGGTCATCTTCCACCTGCAAGGAATCAGAGGGAAAATGTGATAAAACACATTTCCCAAAGAGATGGCACAGGGCAAAAACTAAGGAAAGCACAAAGCCAGTTTAAAGGGAAGCACGGTGGGCCTGGGGCTCACAACTCTCCCTGGCCTTCAGGAGCCCTGGTTACAGGCCGGACCCGTACAAGCACGGTCACAGCTCTTTCCCATCAAGTGAAAGGGCTGCAGCACTGCTGCCCTGCTGAGAGCAGGCAGGAGGGGAAGCTGGAGAAAAAGAGCACAAAACAAAAAGCAGACATGAAACCTGAACAAAGAGCATTAATCCAAGAACCAGAGAACAGTTAAGGTACCAGAGAGCACACATCTGCAAGGGGATGGCCCACCAGTGTCTGCTGCAATACCTTCACTGGAAGATGAGATCTTCACTCACCCACCAGCCCCCGAGTGCCCTTCTTGAGCCAAGACAAGGAGCGTTTTGTTCTGTGTGAAGCTCTGCAGTCCCCACTGCTCACATCTTCTGGCCCTCACCCCCCTCTGCTCCCACAGAAGCTGCAGGTCCCACAGCAGAGACCACACCTTTGAGCTCACCAGACAAGGGGAAAGGCGCCCAGGTAACGACGGCCTTCGAATCTCCATACCCATTCTCCTTGCATTTAGGGCAGAGGAGGAGGATGCTCCTGCGGACAAACCACAACGCAGACCGTCTGCCCCCCAGCATCCCCGCTCCAACTTACCTCCCACTCCCCGCAGCAGGCTCGCAGCTGTACCAGCCAGTCGGGCTCCAGCATCTGGTCCTGCTCTGGCATCTCCAGGAGCAGCGGGTCAGAGAGCTTCAACCGCTCGGCTAGCTGTGGAGCCAGGAGGGCAACGGGGCTCGTCACACAGCTCAGCTCCGTGGGGAAGAGACTGACCCTCGCAGCAATTGCCCGTGGCTGGGCACCCAGGGGGAAGTAGGCCCAGAGCTGCACTTCTTCACAATATGGGGGTAAAAGTAATACCAGCCTCTTGTGCAAGATGTATTCCCTCTCCTGCATTGCTGTGGAGGGGTGCTGGCCTGTCCATGCCCTGCAGAGAGTCTCCCAGCAGGACCATCTCAGCCACCTCCGCAGAGATGTCAAAGTACTGATGTCAAAGATGCTTTTCACACTGAGAGGTAACTATTACCATCCATTTCTCCTCCAAGGTAAATGAGCACCTTTAATCCCACTTGACAGCCAGCCCAAGGCACTGGCAGGTTTGCAGGGCACCCCACCAGGAGCCCTGGGAACAGCTCAGGTCCCAGGGCTGTGTGCCAAGCCCATATCTAACCCACAAGAATGGACAGAAACCTGTAGGGTTTGAGCTAAGGGCTCACCTGGCCATTTCCTCACCTGGGTTTGCAACAAGCATTACCATTACTAATAGCCACACCAAAAACAAACACAGAGCTGGGAGGGCTCTGAGGTTACCTGATCCATCTGCCAATGCTCAAGAAAATCCCGTGTGCCCACACCAGCCAATGCAGCCTGTGTTTGATTTGCATTTACAAATCTCCGAGGAGAAGATTTACACAGGCCTGTCCTGATGCCTAACATCCTTAGAGCTAAAGAGTATTTTCTTAAAATCTAAGTGAAATCTTCCCTGCTGCAAATTAAGCCTCTCGATTTCTGCTCCCACAGGAGCTGTGGGAACAGCCAGACACCATCCCCTGAAAAGCAGCCTCCTGTTTGCTGCAGGACAGTTATCTCACCCCCCGTACCTCTTCTTTCCCCAGCATATCTTGCCTGGAAAAAAAAAAACCCTGAGGCCTTCTTTGGAGGTCACTCACCCCTCGGTCTCTTATCACCCCTTCTCTTCTGCACTTGCTTCAATCTGGCCCTGGCTCTGAGCGCAGCATTCCGAACGGGGCACAGTGCCCCAGCCGAGACCCCTCAGACCCGAGCATGGGGGGGATTATCACCTCTTGTCTCGCATATGCCGTTCTTGCTTTCACAGTCCAGAATAACATTCTAAGATTGGAAATCTTTTTCCTTTTTTTTTTTTTTTTTTGCAACAGCATCCTGTTATCATGTTGCTGTTCAGTATTGTTTCCATGTTCCACTATCTCCCCCAGGTCCCTCTCTGCAGTATTGCTGCTGCGTGTTTCATTTCTCCTGCAAGAGAGGGGTCTGGGCTGCCCTGGCTGCAGCTATCTCCATCACATGAATCTCTGGCTACCATCAACAGGGCAAGAGGCTTTTCTGGGGCAACCCACCCCACTGGCCCAGGGTGTGATGAAGGGCTCCCTGCAGAGCTAAATCCCAGTCTGGAGAAATTGCTTACGTAAGGGTCCAGTTTTACAGCAGCTGGATGAGAGGAGATGGCACCGAAAGCATCACTCTTCACCCATGTCTTTACTGAATTTTCCCTTACTGATATCAACCACTTCTTGGAGATTTATCAAGCTCCCTCACCCTCATTTATCTTCTACACTTTGCTATGAGGCTGATGCATCAAGGGCCACCAAAAGCTGTCCAGAGGTGACTTTACAGCTCAGCCACCGTCTGCAGTCACACAGGTTTCAGCTATCCCCCCAGCACCTGTCCCCATCAGCTATTTCTTCCTATTCCCTAAGTTTTTTAAAACAAAGTATAAACCAGCACAAGGCCAGCACTTCCCACCCCCGGGAGGCTACAGCAAGATGCGCAGGACCCACATGGCTGGAGCCCACATCAGGGACACGGGGCAGCTGCAGAGAGTCAAGTAACCCAGCACCCATCCAGGCGCTTGCGTGGCCAACAGTCCCACCGTCCCATCTTCCTGCGAACACACGTGTGTTCAGCCTAAATCAATCGCAGAAAAAGAGGAAATTATAAGCATGATTACTCCTAAACGGGGGGAATGTTTAATCCAAAAGCTAATGTGCACTTTGATCCAATATTAATGAACCAGCACCTGATTGTATATCGTCCCCAGCTTCAAAAGAGGGGAAGTCTTAATCAAACACTAATGTGTATCATCATTTGTAACACAGTCTAAAACATCAAAGACAAGAGAGTCTATGAATGCACTAGTTTTTCAGATGAAAGTGTTTTCTCCCAGGAGAAGCATTATCCCCAGCAGAACAGCAGATCTCAGAGGCTGTTAGTAAATAGGTTTCGATAATGGGGGGCGGGGGAGGAGGGAGTGGGGGGGTTATGTGTGTTTGCACCCGCCAAGTTTTGGGCCATTTCTACAGCACTTGCTTCAGACCAGAATCCCTGCTGCCCCTCATCTCACAGCACCACAGCTTTTGTCCCCTTCCCGATGGAGGAAGGCTTCGAGCAGCCTCGGCACTGCCCCAGCAATGCACATAGAGTGTGCAAACCCGCTCTCCTCAGAGTCCAACCTGCTTAGGGGACCTGGGACACTTTGCTTCTCCCCTCCCTTCTCCAGCTCCCCACTTCATGAAGCAGAGGAGCTGGGCTCAGTGCTACAAGCTGGGACCTGCTCCTGCTCACTGTCACCTCAAAAGAGCCCCCTGCAGGTAAATGCAACTGTGGGATGAAGTGCTGGAGGGGAAATACCCAGAACTCATACTATAGCTCCTTAAGTCTGTGTCATTTAGAAGTTCAAAAAGCCCTTCCAGAAAATAAAACATCCTTTGCTTCCAAATGGCTCTTCTCCTACTTGGCAATCAACACCATTCCTTCATTTTCTACCCTAAATCCCTGGGTATTAGAGACCCCACTGAGGTGTTGGATTTGCCAAGCTCAGCACATGCCAGGTAGCAAACTCTGGGGGGCTGCTCAGAGCTGCCAGCACCCCACCTGGGAAACTTTGAGGATTCTTCCCACCACACCGAGTCCCGCGTGGGTATCACACCCAAGAGGAGTATGAGACTCACCTTCATCACCTGCTGGGCCAGGACAGGGTGGCTGGCCGGATCCTGGCCCAGGAGCGCTGTGGCGATCTGCTCGCAGTATTGCAGGGCCTGAGCTGGGAGCCCGTAGTCGGCCAGGCGAGAGGCATAGAGGAGCTTGTACGCCTCAGGGGAGGGAAGCAGAGCAGACATAGGTGAGCGAGGAGAGGTTTTTGCCCATAGGTCCCCTGGCACATCATCCCAGCGTGACTCAGGGCACCCTGGGTCATGAGTCTCCACACCAGGTCACCCACATCTTGGGGACACCCCACCTGTCCCCATGGGGTCGCGCAGCCTTGTTCCCCAAGCCACAGCACTGTCACAGGACGAGCCCGGCCCAGAGCCAGCAAACAGGCAGTGGGGAGAGCACACCAGCCCACCACCTTCATTTATCTACCCCATTTGTGCAGTGCCCAAGGCAGCGACAGTTGGGTGTGTACGTGCAATATGAGAAGCCTATCCGTTAGTCAGAGAACAACCAGACCTGCGCAAGCACTATTCAAACACACTGTGTCCCAACATCTGCCCAAAGCCCTGAGCTGGAGGAAACCCTCAGACAGGACAGCCTCCTCATCGCTCCTGAAGCCCAGCAAAGGGACAAGCCTTGGAGAGCAGCCCAAATCCCTGACTTCAGGGGCATGGATGCAAGTTTTGGAGTAGGTCTGAGCTGCTACATCAGATGTGCTTGTGCATCTGTGCTACCTGAAAGGGGAGCAGGAAGGATTCGGGCTGTCGTAGTTGCTGACAGTACTCAAAGATTTCCATCCGCTGGATGACCTCTGTCCTGGCAAACTGGGTGAACACCTGACTGCAGAGAAGAGGGGTAGGTTCAGCAAGCAGGAGCAGAGCTCTTTCCCCAGACAGCCCCACACACAGATTACCAGCTCCACCACTGCGCCAGCCAGCAGCCAGAGAGGCCCAGAGCAAAGCTCGTATTAAGAGCAGTAAAAACCCACAAATGGGGATTGCTTTTGCATAGAAGTGAATTCCCAGGATGGGGATAAGGTGGAACTCATCACCCTGGCAAGGGCACTGCCTGCCTGGACTCACTCACCGGTGGCTGCTGCCCAGCAGAGCCATGCGATCTGCCTTTGCTCCGAAGTAACCAAAAGGAATATCTGCCAACAGGTAGCAGAAATGAGCTGCTTCGACTGCTCCCCTACCAGCTGAATGGGAGTAAAAAAGACAAACAGTCCTGAGACAGAGGTCACTGCATGGCCAGTGTTGCTTCGGAGGCCCCCAGGTTCACATTAAAACCCAAACCCAACCACTCCACTCTTCTTCCCTGTCCATTCAGACCCTGAGCCCTCCCTTCTTCCCATTTTTTGCCTGGTTTCTGTACCTAGGAGAGGGTTTCAGTTCAGCGGTAGGACTGGCGAGCCTGAGCAGGCTCCAGCTCCAACTCTGCAGGGTATCATTATTGGCTTGAGATTCCCTGAGAGTCCTTGTCACTGGGAAAGGGTCTCAGTCCCTGCAGTTACATATGGCCTCCCTAGGTCCAGCTCCTCCAGGTTTCTCCAAAAGAGAAGCTAATGGATGTGTCCAAGCCCGACCCATCTGCCAGCACAAAGAGCAGTGGGATCCATCAACTCCCCATCCCTGCCACTGCACAGGCACTGCAGCTCCAGGGGTACAGCTGTGCACGCCCCATTTCAACAGCGATTCGCATCTGTGATGGTGTGAATGTGCACAGTGACGCTGCAGGTGTCCACCCAATTGCTACAAGACAGCAGGGACATAACTGCTCACAACGACCTCAGCTCACCCAACGTGTCTCCCATGGTGACGATGGCTCGGTGGTTCAGCTCCATGTCTCCAACCTTGTTGGACAACATCACGGCCAGGTGGGGCCTCCAGTCTCCCCACGTGGCATCACCACAGCTCTGGAGGGAGGGAGACAAGAGGAGAGCAAAGGTGAGCAGAGATGGTCACCACAAGGTGGGTGTCAGACAGGTGACACAGCACAGGGGTACATGTGCTGGGGCCAGCCTTTTGCTCACGGACCAGGGCTGCCTGGGGGATCCTTCCTGACATGAGCTGGAAGAGGGTCTGCAGGGGGTCGTTGGTGGCCAGTGTGCTGGTGAACCTGTAAGGAGACAGCAGGGATGGGGCTGCCATGCCAGGACCCTAAACCCTCATTCATCTCCAAGGGTACGTCCCAAATGCCCCTGGAAGGCAGTGCCCTGAGGGACTTCCCGGAGAAGGCAGAAAACATTACCTCCAGAGCAGGCAAGTCTCCAGGACAATGCTGGATAAAATCTCCTTAAAAAGATTTGGGTTGCACAAGACAGAAAATTTATGCTTAACTCTCCCTGAAGGGATAAACCCAATCCAGACTAAGTACGTTAATTCCACAAGAAAATGTGGGATGAACAGCTCAGATCATCAGGCTGGATCAAGATGAAGACAGCTCATCTCCGCCTACCCCAGCGGCTGCCTAGGTCTGCAGGCTAGGGCAGCAAGGGCAAAGCCAAAGATTCAGAATAAATCCACCCCACATCTCCAATGAACAGCTTTCCTTCTGCTTTCCAGCCCACACTTGGTTTCTCCTGTCCATCAGGAAGCCTGAAAGAAGCAGGCCCATCCAGACGGACACCCCCTCTCCCCTTTGCCCTCTCTGAAAGGGTCCAGCTGAAATCAATGCTCTTTTTGTACTGCACTGGGGCTGAGGGCACCCAAAGGTATAACAGGCTTGGCATAGCCAGTCACAGAACATCATACCTTGCTATAACCTCTCCAACTTACCCAGTGAGCACCCAGCTGTAGGTCCGAGGGTCCATCTTGCTGGAGAGGAAGAGAGCATGGCCCCACAGCTGGTTTCTCATGGCCCAGACCAGAGCGTCCTGCAGCCAAGGTGGAGAGGAGAAAGGGTTTGCACTAATTCCACCTCCCTGCCCTCCTCTTCTGCCAGGGGACCTTCTGCTCACCCAGCTCAGAGAAGAGTTCTGATGATTGTTCTGTATTTAACTAATACTCTCCAAAAAATGCTTATACATTCACACAGGTCTCTTTATCTTTCTAACTTGTACAATAACAAGGACTGGGACCTTCACAGAAATATTGTCATCCCTGGATTTCCAGGTCTGTGCTGCCTTTTAGCTCTTGACACCACTGCCATGGGATCCCAGCCTGGGCATGCAAGCTTCCCTGTATCCAACCCTCAGCTCTCCCCGTGCCTTTGGTATCCCTTGAGATCATAGCTGCAAGTAAACCGCCGGGCTGGTAAAAGCCTCTGCATCTTGTCTTCACTCAGAGCCCCATCCCAATGGTGGGAAATCACTGCCATAAGCCCTGTTGTACAAACACAACTTGAAGGGTTGATACCACAAGCACAAGGCACCTGTTGACCACTCGTCATTTTAAAGCCTTCCTGAAGAGGCGAGAGAGACCAAGAAAAGTCTGCCCAGTGTCCTGGAACCCATGCACCACTTACTTTCTTCCTGCCATAGTAGAGGAGCTTTGTGAACTTCTCCACTATCTGTGCCTGTGTCTCCACAACGGGAGAAACCTCCCCTGTGATGAGGTCCAGTGTCCCCGGCTGACACGACACCCACTCATCATCCGTCAGGCTGATCAGGTTTGTTGCAGGGATTTGCCTCTTGTACTTCTCCTGGCGCCTGCAGTCTTGCATCAGCAGCTCAGCCGTGTCCGAGCCCACCATGGACTGCGAAAGGGAAGGGGAGGAGTGAGGCCCATGGAGGCCGCCCCGTGAGCAAAGGTTAATGGCACTTCCAGTCCAACACCCTTAACACTTGTATCCTCATCCCAGCACATCTCCCCAGCAGGACCAGCCTTGGCCACCAGCACGAAGTTTTGAAGGGCAAAGGATTCAACACAACCAGCAAGACCTTCACAGCACTTGCTCTGAATGTCTTATTCATCTGCTTCCAACAAGCAGCTACAGATCAGATTGGATGGATTTCATTGGGTTAAAGGATAATCCCCTTTTAAGCATAAGTGCTAGCTCCTTGAGAAAGGTGGCAACAGCTTCTTTCAGAGCTGCTATAGCATTGGGTTGTTGGTAGCTCACAAAGATGAAAAGCAATCCAGAAGAAGGGTTTGCTCCAAGTACCCAGGCAGTACCAAACTGATTGGTGGTGCTGTGGGAATGGGATGCTTTTAAGAGTATGCTCCCCTGAAAATAGCAACTGGATCAAGGGACACATAAGGCCCATATAACTTGTCTCACTTACAAGATCAAAAGGACCAGCCTCTTCCACAGGACACCTACCCCATTCTGCTGGCAGAGAAGGACCAGGAATTTCCAGAGAAGAGCTGAATCTCTGCCCCTCTGTGTTGAAGGATCACAGCTTGTGGCTATCTTCTGCTGGCAAAATGTCATCACATCCACCTTGTGCAGATCTTCCCTGCAGCAGCAAAGAGAGGCATCAAAAGCAACCCAAGGCGAAGCAATCTAGGACATCAGACCCAAAGCATCCCCAGGTTCACTGATGGGGTTGCCAAAGGTTCAAAGTGAGAGATGGAGGAGAAGAAGATCCAGAAGATCCCAGTGCCAATGACCACACCAAGCTGAAAAAATGCTTAGATTTTATCATTGTTACGAGTCTTTGCAGATTTCTGTGTTTCAAGGATACAGAGCGCATCTCAAAGCCTCTCTCTGTCATCCTGATAATATTTTCATCCATCCATCTGCAAAAAAATTCAGTTTTGGTTTGCTGTGCTGCTGTTACTGCTGTAGATGTCCAAGACTGCAGGAGCAGGCACACATACAGGTAGTGATTAATGGGCATAGTGCAGGGAGAAAGCCCTGCTTGTGCTTGTGACTGTATAAACCCTCAAACAAAAGCAGAAACCTTTAAGCAAGCCAGGCAGAACTGCTGTCTTACGATAAAATACCAGACAGTTGGAAAGAAAAGGTGGCTTAGACACAAGGTCAACCAAGGGAGGGGGACTGAGGATGGAGATGCTGATTCTGAATCACACCAGCATATCATATGGAGATTCCCAACGTCCCCTTCGGCACAAGTGGTAGTCTCCAGGTCTTCTACCCAGCTTCTGGGCATACACAGCTCTCTTGCTCAGTAAATAGTTTTCCTCAGTAAATAGTTTTCCCCCTTCTGCACACTCCTTTTTGCTACCTGCCTTGGTTACGAGTGACCAGAAGACATGCTGGTGTAACCAGTACAATACAGAGCCAACCTGATGCAATATGCCACAGGCTCACCCTGGATGAATGTGCCTACTGGGTCTGACCCTGCCATGCTCAACAGCCTCCAGGTACAAAAACCTTAGGAAAAGCTAAACCACAGAGCATCCCAGGGCTTTAGACACCCAAAGAGATCTCCCAAAAATTAGTTTTCTGGGGTATGAATACAAAATAAGGTCAGTCATACAAGCCATGCTAAACCCAGACCCTATGAATATTTTAAAAAAATAATCCCCCATCTTCCACAATCCAAACCAACCTACACCACAGGAAAGAGGATGGACTCCCAATCTGAACCTAGACTTGGCCTTTGCACATATCTCAAAACCATGGGAACCTTGAAGTCTGCCTTGCGCTCATGTGTCCTTTCAAAGGAGAGATGTTCCCAGGCTGGCCACACTCACACAGCCAGAAGGACACAGATCCTGGACCTGCTGGTGTGGCATACCTGGTCAGGGGCCCTGGGAAGGCCTGTAGCTCCTCCAGCTCTTTCATGTCATGAAGGACTGCCTGAAACAAAAAGAGCAAATTCAGCAGCTGGACTCCAGCAATCAGGCCAACCCCAACTGGGCTAGCCAAAAGTTAATGCTTTGGCCAAGTGCTTGTGAACCCATTTTCTGTGCTGTCTTAAGGTAATCCCAACACCCTAAATAGACCCTAAATAACCACCACCTGGACCCCAGTGTCAAGGTCCAGAAAGGAAATGCCGGCTGAGATGGCATCTGCCTCCTTTGGGAGGCAAAACAGGAGAATGAAATGCTGTGGTAGACTCAGGGGATGGATATAGCCTCTGTATTGGAGCACCTCAAAAAGGTGAGCAGAATTACCCTTCAGAGAGGTATGGACCACATCTGTCCCTGTCAGAGGGGATCACTGTGAACAGGTCACAGATGACAAGGGTTACGGAGCTGAAGGAGAAGGATGCAGGCCCAAAGGCTGAAAGCAATGCCCAGACACAGGAGTCCATGTGGGCTAAAGATAAGAAGACAGCACGGGACAGGAAGGCTGCTAAGGAGTCTGTTTGGGTGACGAACGGTGTTTGCGTCCCACAGGGCAGAAGGGGGCCCAAGGTGGGGTCTGGGTTGCTGGGCTTTCCATACCTCCAGGCTGTGTAGCTCGACGAGGGCTAGCTGTCCCTCGTCAGGGCGGTGGGGGCACACCAGCACCAGCTGTCCTCTGGCTCCAAAGCACACCGCCACATGTGGCAGCAAGAACTTGAGGGGTACCTCTGGGGCCAGGGTGGATGCCAAGGGCCCCCCTGCAATGATACACATGCCACTGTAAGTCCCCTCACCCGGACCCCACACCACCTCCACTATGGAGGACGTGACTAGCTCCTAATCTAAGTAACCCTCTACTGACCCCCCTATGCAAGAACTATCCCCTAAAGCAGAAGGCATGCATGACAGCTCCTGCACATACCAGGGCAGAGCTGCCGGATCATCCTCCCACTCCACAGCCACCCCCAGTAACGCCTTGCATCTGCACAACCTCCTCCAGGAAAGGATCAAGCTGCTAGGCAGCAAAACACCTAACACCAGCCATTTATTTCCTTGCTCCCCCCTGTCCAACAGCTCACCTGCTTGTGCCGGGCTCCAGGTCCCTGAAAGCACAGGGTCGTAGTGGTCAGCACCATCATGGATGTACTGGCTGAGCTCATAGCTGCTGGAGCTGAGCCCCGTCTCACGGTACTGCAGGAGCAGGCTGGGCTGGCCCGAGGGCTGCAAGGAAGGGGGAAAACACAAACCTGGCTGAGAAACTAGGGAATCTGCTGTTTTTCCACTCCCAGGGCCGTGGGACAGGCTCTGCTGCTCCATGAAAGTGCCCAGCAGGAGAAGCACAGCACTGCCCATTCCCATCTGAGCAGCATCAGCACCTTAGGTTCATCATGGCACATTCCCTGGTCATACCCAATGGCTTTTAAAATAATTTACATCAGTCACTGGTCTAGCCCAACAGCTTTCCTAGCCCTAACAGAGACTCCTCAACACAGCCAGCAGATGCGTCTTGGGAACCTGAAAAACCTCTGCCCAGAAGTAAAAACCTCAGAGAAGCTTTGATTTGATCTTTTCATTTTCTCTTTGGCAAAACACAGTCAGTGGGACGCAGAGCAGACCTTGGTGGACAGAGCTGGCAATACCACACAGCTTTCAGCTACCTAGGGAGGATACAGAAGAGCATCCCACCAAACCTGGATTTCGGTCCTGCTCCTGGACCCATGCAGAAGCAGTGTGCACCCCCAAGCCTGGGGGTATGACAGCCCAGCAGATGAATAGTTCATAAATACTAATAACCCACTACAATAATCCCCAGGGACTGTTAAGCGCTGAGTGCAACATAAAAAGCAGCTCTTTTCTCCTCAGCCTCCTTCCCAGCTGGAGGAGGGACACAAGTATTGCTCCCAAAATCTTTGAGAGATCCCCAAGACTTTTGTCTTCTATCCCTCCCCATCTTGAGGTTACCTCTTGGGGCTGACTGCTGGGGTCCCCCAAATTGCTACAGAAGCTTTCTCCCCCTGCCCACTCCTGCTGGGCAACCGGGTCGTAGCTCTCCTCATAGGAGTTGTAGGTTTGCGTCCTGCAGGCGGGAGCAGAAGGAGACATCCTGAAGGTCAGAGATTTCCGGACCAGCCACAGACTTTGCAGCAGGGAGTTGCACCAGGTGGTTCCCAGTCCTCACACCCTTACCTGTTGTGCCCCAGGTGGGGCACAGCCAAGTTGGGGTGGTAGCCCCTGTAGTAGTGCTGCTTCCAGTAATTGGTACTCTTGCTGTAAGGCTCTCCTTGTCTCAGGTCTAGAGGGAGAATCAAGATTTAGTGTTCCCCCCCTACAGAGCAACAAGCCATAATGAAGTTGCAGAAGAAAAGTAATGAGTCAGACAATTTGCCATGCACACCCCATTTGCTTCCAAATTAACCCAGCAAGCTGGAGGTATGATAAAGCTTTGTACGTGTTTGCCAACACAGCACCGATGTCCGTCCTTCTTTCCTCCCTCCCCTTTTCCTCAGCCCAGGAACTCCAGAAACAGCAAAAACAAAGCCTTGGCCACCCTGATCACACAGTACCATCAGCATCGAGCTCAGCCTGGAGCTGTGGAAAAAAACAACACAGGTTTTTAGCCATGCAGATCTCCAGCAAGTCCTGGGAGAACAATCCAACCTGGAGAACCATCACCTCTTCTCCTGCAAGCAAGTTGCCTCCATCCACAGACTGAAAGGAGAAACTCATACCTCTGTCATCCTTCCAGGCCACTGGCTGCCACTGGTGGCTTTCATAGTCATAGTCACCCCCATGGCTGGCTGCCAGATACTGCCAGTGGGCATCTTCGTATCCTTGCCTGAAATGTAACACAACATACTGAATCTAAGAAAGGGCACCACACGAGATTCTGCACCACACCATATCTACGGTTAGACTCTTGTTCCAGGTAGGATCTTTGAAGGCAGAAGGCATGATGGAAATAAAGCCTGGTCCCCTGCCCAGGTGCTTGCTTAGTGACAGGAGAAGGAATGGGTCTAGCATCACACACCAGAGGAGCAGCAGGAGGTTTGGATCCTTTCTCATCTCCATCTACAAGCAAGCTTTGCTCTGCAGTTTCAGCTCAATGGTGTGGACTTACCTTGGGGATCAACTTTCACTCACATTTTAGGAGAAGTCCCTCAAATACACTTTCTCTGCCAAGCCCCAGAGCTGCCATGTCCAGCGCACAGCTTGGTGCAGGTCTCCCGCTTCCCAGGAGCCTAACCTGCCCACCCAGCACTCATGCACCTTAACAATTTGCACAGTGATTTGGCCAGCCCCATGCAACATCCCCCTTCCCAGCGCAAGCATCACACAAAACCCTGCATATCCACACCATAACTCTCTGAGCACAATGGCTCAGTCAAATCAACCCCAACTCACTGGGGCGCTTGAAGCTTGCTCGCAGTACCAAGAGCATCCCCTCGCCCACATTTTATCTGCCATTTCAGCAGCTGAGCTTGCAAGCTCCTTACATACTACTATCTGTATTTTTATTGTTCACCTTGCACTTGGTATAAAAGAACTGCATTTAATCAAACCTTCAAGAAAAATGCACCTCGGGACCAAGATGAAGGCTGTAAAATGGCAACCACAGAAGTCATAGCTGTAAGAAGAAATCAGAGCTGCAACTACATTGAAGCCTTAATATAGAAGTCATTGGTTGCTTTAGTAGCTGGACATCACCTAATCAGGCACTGCCTCCCCAAGCCTGCAACTCCTGACTGCTCACCACTTTTCCTGTGCCAAGGGCATCACCCGCGCTGCAATCCCAAGAGGCTGGTGAAGTGGTCAAATCTTATTTTATACGGGTTTACAAGGAGGTGGCTCAGGGCAGGCATCGCAAAGAGAAGCAGCTCTCACCTGGAGTATGGCCTGTTGGGGTAGCCACTTTCATAGTACTCAGCCCAGGAAGCTGGTCTGCAAGTGTCCCTTCGGGGCTGGTGGCCCTCCTCCCAGGAGTGGCCAGGGAGGTGGCCCCTGTCCCAGAAGCCAGGCCAAGGTGGGGGCCCTGGGCGGAGGAGCTGCCTCTCCCGCAGCTGGGGTGGCCAGGCAGGGGCCCGGGGGTCCATCACAAGCTTGCCTCTCCTGGTTTTGGCATGGGAGGGCAGGGGTTATATCCCAAACGGCTTTAGTGGCCTGCAAGCAATGAGATAAACCACAGTGCATTTTATCCGTGGCTTTTCACCCCCCTCAGAGCCCCCCATGAAGCATGTTGCCACCTGCTCTCTGCTTTTGGGAACCTGCTGGAAGCCCACACATCCTCTCCAAAATGCCCAGAGGCAAGGAAAAGCTGCCTCCTCATTTGCCTAGATGTGAAGCTCCCCTTAAAACAGCAGGATGAAACAGTTCATTTTTGGAAGCAACAGGCATCCAGCTCTTCCTGGAGCAAGAGGTAACATCCTTCTGCACTCCCAGCCTTGCACAGCACCGCTGCTCACAGCCTCCCCAGGAAGGGGACAGATCAGCTTTACCTCTGTGACAAGACAGTGAAACCTCATGCTTTACGTGGTAGGGGAAAGAATATTGGCAAGGCCATGAGCAGGACAAGGAGAGTTATCCCCAAAGAAACTAGCAGGGACAGCAGCAGGGAGAAATTAACTTGGCTCACGTGAGCCATGAGATGGGGTGGAAACAGGGATTTTCTCCTGCTTTTCAGCACCAGCAAGAATACAGCAGCGCAAGCAGACACCATATTTACTTGTAACAGTCCCACGCAGAAGAGGAAACACCAAGGAAAGCCCAGGGCAACACATGGCCAAGTTCCAGCTGTCAGGGCAAGGGATGCCACCCTCAAGCCCCCCGCATCTCCTCTTGTAGCATCAGTACCCAAACTGCCCCCACAAAGGCTCATGAGCCTCGCAGACACAGGCAGATGGCCAGATGCTGTCTGAACCACTTGCCACACCTCTCACACTCAAAGTTTGAGGCATTTTGGTGTCGTTTCAGGGCTGGGTGGGGACACACACTCAGGTCTGAACAGAGACGGCTCAGTTTATGCCCCTTCTAGGTGAAATCAAGGTTAAATCCTTCCCCTAAACAGCCCCTGGGCAAAAGCATCCAGACACAGCCACCACTTTGGTCCTGCCAAGGGCCCCCCTAATTTTTGGCCATGGGTTCCCACCACCGTCCGCCCCACACACACCTGCTCGGAGGCCACCAGGGCCCTTCTTCCGCTCCCCAGGCGCCGCTGCCAAAGTCCACTGCCACATGGGCTGCCGGGGGGACAAAGGGCAGCCTCCGCTCCTCCGCCCCAGACCGACCCCCTCAGCTGCTCGCTCAGCTTCCAGGGGAATTTGTGCTGCTCTTTGCATCCCTGAGGGTCACCTTTTCCATCACTTGTGCCCCCTCTCACCCCAGAGATGGAACACGCAGCCCTCTGAGCTCAAAAAAGCCAGATATTCCTCCTGTGCTTTTGTGTGTGTGTGTGTAATGCCATAAGTATTCTTCTCTATACATCCTCACACTTCCTAAGTAATAATAAATTAAACCTGCTGGCTAAGCTGTTGGTTTAATCCAGACGCAGCCACAGCTCAAGCAAATAACATCCGTCCCACCAGCTGTTATTTGGGCAGGATGGAGCTGGGGTTCACCGCAGCACTGCCTCATCTAAGTCCTTATAGTGCAGTAACAGCATCACTCTATAAGCAACCAGCGATTCCTGCCTGGAGAGCCCCTCACAAATGCCCCCAGGCACCTTAAGACACAAAAAAGGAGTAAATTAAGGCAAATGGCATCATAGAAAACTGCAGTAAAAGTCAGATATAAGAGTCAGTGTCTTCCACCCAGCAGCCTTGTGACATGCCATCTTCTCCCCTTTTGCCAGGGAAAGCAGGAGCAGTTCCCTAACGCCCAAAGCCTCCATTTGCTGAGTGCGAGCAGCCAGATTTCAGCCCGAGGGCAGCACAAGGGAACATACAAGGACCAGTAGAAAACCAGCTTTTATTTCCTTCTTTTTCTCCCCACACCCTCACTGTCATGGCTTTCTCTGGTGCTGCATGAGCGCCTCCATATTACCTCTGCCATGACACCGCAATACAGATTGATTTGGGATTCACAGGCAAGATCTTCTTTGTATCACAGTGGCACTTGTCAGAAAAACGCCGTTTTAATGATGTTGGAAGGCTACACATATTACAGCTTCAGAGCTTGAAATTTCCACCCTTCTGGGAGAGTAAGAGATTTTCCCTGGTGATCCTAAGAAATAAGCGTTCAGTCTCTGCAGAATTCAAGGTTTCAAATTAAAAAATACCCTTAGCACTCAGCTGCACCAAGAGCTGACTGGAAGAAATGCAAACCAGGGAAGCGTTGTCTTTGTGCTGGCAAGCTGCTTCGGTAGAATGAGATTAAGCATCTCTTACCCATTTCACAGCTGTCCTTCAAAACTTTAGGAGGCTCTGAACAAAGTAAATGGTCTGTTACGGACAGGTCAGGTTCTCCCGGGAAAGCTAGAAAGGTTCCCTAGAGACCATGAGGCTCCCTGTTTTTGAATACATCATACTTCCACTCAGCTACTGGCTAATAATTTTAGTTTTCTAGCCAAGAGGTTACTGCTGGATGTTTTCAAACTGTTTTCTAGCAATCACATAAATTTATACTGGGAAGCTGCAAGGGTTCAGCCAGTGTTGCATGAAGGGGCTGAGGGCAGCCCCAGCTTCTCAGGCTTCTGGTGCCAGCCAAACCTGGAGAATTTGGGTTGCACAGAAGACTTGGTATCTTGACTTGCATAAAAGCAGCTGCAACTTGTCATGCTTATGTTTGAGATGAGTGAAAACTGTACCCGCCCATGCTAGGGAAGGATATGAAAGAAATGCTACCAGCAAAGTCAAGCTTCGAGCAGAAGTTGTTTAAAATGGGCAGCTGGGGAACACCAGTTTAAAGGAAAAAGCAGAAAAGTGCTTTGGAAGAGGAGAGCTAGGGGAAGGAGCTGGGAAATGAAAAGCAAAGGAAGAAAAAAACAGAGATAAAAGGACCAGATGGGCTAGAAAGAGGCAAAGGGTAACCCTTTAACTACATCACTTCTAGCCAAGAAATATCTATTTTTAAAGGGATCCATAGCTTTCTTGAAATACAAGACTGTGCCATAGGACAACCATCTTACAAGACTATTGTGAATCAGGCAGCACATGCTACAGAAAGCATTTGTCAGACAGAGCTGAAGGGACAGGAATCTCTCTTTAAAAAAATAATATTTTTCCACTTTAAAAGGTTTCACTGCTGTTCTCACAGTAAGAAGATCAGGTGGGAAACATTTTTCATCATGTCCTCAGGGTGTTTGCTCCACTTGCAGCCAGCCCCTGATGCTCAGGCCAGTGCCCCTCACACCAAACCCAACAGGTGAGAATAACCTCATCAGCCAAGCCTCATCAGAAATCTTCCTAGCCTAATAAAAAAATACAAGTGGCTTCAGTACCTGAAGCTATTTTTAGGTGATTTATGTTGTTTCTAATTGGTTCTGAGATGAGATTTTTTTTTTAACTGGCATCAATAGGAAGCTTTGTTCATCTCTGAGTTTTAGACCCCTAGAAATGTGAGAGATATATAGGCACACACACTTCTTTGGAGTGGAGATGTTATAAGCATCATGTCACAGCACAGGAGAGTTTGAAAGGGCTGGTTACGGTCAAGAGAAAAAACCTGAATCCAGCTCATCTCTCATCACAACCGTCGGGCGGAAACACAAGTAGTAGATGAGCTGCACAAAACGTGAAAACTCATTATAAATATCCTGTACAGTGAAAACACCAGCCCTGAACACACTGACAGCATTGGAGACATTTGACACATCATTACACATCACACACAGCCCAAAACAACTAAAATCACCCAGGAAACCTGGGAGATCAGGTTTCCCAGGCAGGCTGAGCACCTCCAGGGGCAGGGGGAAAGCCCTCACCCTCAATTAGTCTCAATGGCGGCTAATTAACTACTTAGCTTGATCGCTCCCAGGCTTACAGGGTGGTAAGAGCCTCTGCTCCAGCTGGGGCTGGCAACTGGGGCTTTCCCAGGCCAGGGTCAGCCTCCCCAGGCTGGTGGGAGGAAGGTGGTGGCTCCTGAGATAACGGCTAACCCTAACCCTGAGTTTGTGCCACCGTGTGGATTTGATCTGGCCAGCCTGGCACCGCTTCACATTTTCCGGTAGCCAGTTCTTGTGCTTAAGTTTTCACTAATGGTTTTGCACCTTTTGTCCCCGTGCTAGGTTGTTTTTAGCTCTGAGGGACTGAGCTATCCCTCCCACCCCCCTACACAGTCATGTTTACCAACATCCAGGCATGCGTATTAATCTTTTGAGACTTAGGCAAGAATATTGATTGCATTCCAGAGGCATTCAGCATACAGCAAATTGAGAAAAAGCATTTTACGCTCCCCATTGTATGCAATGAAAAAACAAAGCTGCAAAAAGCTGTTATTTGTGAAAATCCAAGCACTTATGTACAGGATAGTGTACATGTCCCCAGTCTGGCTGCAAAGGGAAGGTAAGTCCAGCCTTCTGCATGAGCTCTTATTACAAAGCAAGACCCAAAAATCTTTGGAGTTCATTCCCACTTCTGCACAACCTCTTAACTTTTGGCTGTGAATACTAAGTCCTTGCTACTTGCATCCCGCATGCCTAAAGGAGAGTCTGTGCTGCTCCCGCATCCCATCACGGCAGACTGCCACGGCAGCTCACCTGGCTTGACCCATCATGGTAGGGGATTGGGATGCACGAGGGCAAACGGAGATGACAGAGCTAAACCCAACCGCCTTGAGGAGGTCAGAGAGCTTTCAGTATTCAGGTCTTCTCATTTTTCTGTGAAACACCCCTGATGTTTTCCCAGCCATAAAATTGATGTTTATCTCACTGCTAACTGCCTTACAGAGATCATTACACATTGCAAATTCAAGCATTTGCAGATAAAACAAGCACAGGCAGCCTGGAAACTGTCACACCACCCGGTCGCCTTGCCATATTGCAATGCGTTACAACCTTTAAGCTGAAAATTAACATATAAAACCAAGAGGCCGGGAAATATTTGCCAGGCAAATGCTGAAAACCAAGCAGAGGTAATTCTTCCACCCACCCTACTCCCTGCTCAACCAGGGAAAATTAATTTTTGTCAGATGAATTTTGAAGCTATTCTTGTGGTATTAAGAAACAAACAAACAAAACCTCCCATGCAAAAAAAAAAAGGGGGGGGGAGGAGGGCGCAAAAAAACTCAAGAGGAGGTTGTTTTTCCTTGTCTAAAATCTCCTTGCTATATGAAACGACCCTCTATTTCAGATCTGTGTCCATTGAAAGATATGCATGGAACAGAGGGAACAGAAGGCAAAGTGGGGGATGCAGATGTCAAACCAAGACCCAGAAGAAACACCAGCAGCTACAATTGCTGCACCTCCCAGTGTATGTGCCATGAATCAGCAGCAGAAGGATGCTGAGCTCTTGTCTGGATTGGAACGTGCAGCCAGGACTACCAGCTTGTGCTGATGCCCGTGGAGATTTCAACCTCACCCCACACACCTTCAGGCTCTTTTACTGGCAGCTGCGGAGGGAGCAAGCTGGACACAGACCCTTTCCCAGGGTCTACAGCAAGTGCCAGAGGAAGGAAAGCTAATAGCTCAGAAATCTGAGATATCCATGGTGTCCTTTTGAAAAGATTGCCATCTTGTGTCTTTTCAGACACTTGAACATTGGTTGCCTTCATATTTGAGACCACGGGTCTCGTTCAGGAGCTTTATTACACACAATCAGTGACAATAAAGACCCTTGACAGTTACAGATGGCTTTGCTGTGTCCTGTTCTTAGTGCTACCTTGTAAAGTTGGACAGTAATGTTTCCCTCATTTTTTTTCATCTCAATTTATTACTCCTTTACCATGAAAAGTCACTTATGCCCTCCACGGTTACACATACCATATCCTTCAAGGCCAGTAAATCAGTCTCAAGTCATGTCAAATTTTGCAAAATAAAACTAAATTACAGTTGTCCTCTAAAGCAAGAAGCTGCAAAATTGAGAGAGAACAAGCTCTGTTTAAAGCCAGAAACCTGGCCTGCGGCTTCCCATGATGTGTAGGGGTAAGGACCACCAGAAACTTCTAAGTGAAAGAGAAAAGCCTGATACCAGGGAGCCCAGGGGACCCTCTGTGCCACCCCACCAAGCTGCCTCTGTAGGTACTTCTGTGGTCCAATGCAGAACTAAAAAAACCCAAACTCACAGGATTTCTCTTTGTGAGCTGAGCCTCCAGTCCCCCATGACTGGGATGCAGAGGGCTTGGACCAGGACAGAGCCAGGCTCCATCATCATTTATTCATTGAGGCTTCGTGACTGGGCTGGATTTGTACTTGGAAAGAAAACTGGGGAGCTGATGGGATCATAGCTTCTTGCTTTAAGGGTATTTTTTGTGCAGACAAAAGTTGGAGAAGTACTAACAAAGCAGAGTTTCACTCAGCTGAGCCCATCTGGGTGCACTGAAAGTGCTGGGCACCGTACCAAGGATTGGGGAAACTGAGCACAAAACACACTGACCCCAAACTCACCCTTTACATTTTTCAGGGGCACAGTGACTTGCCTTTTCCTTTCTGCAGCAGAGTTAAATTTTCATGACAGCTGAATTAATTTGGAGAAGAGCCATCTCCAGAGACAGACAGCAGCATGCTAGCATAAGTGCAGGGAAGACCCCGCTGTACCACTGCTGTTCTTGCTAATTCCCCTCCCTGCATCCCACACAGCTAATTTGCAGGGGGCTCAAATTGCTCCACACATTGCAGATTCACCATCATACCATGGCACAGCATCCACTCTGGAACAGACACGGGGGCAACTCTCGCACCGTCTACAATCATCTGTCAGCAAAACCATTGCAATAAGCCCTGCTATTTTAGAAAACCCTATTTAAGAGTTTGTTCCACAGTCTAAGCTCAAGAGGCTTCTTTGCTTCACAAGGTGACCTCACACCGTGTCACACAAGCCCAGAGCATGAATAAGGTACCAGCTCTTCATGTGGAACAAAGCCCAAGGAGCAGGAAAGATCCAAACCCCACAAAAAAAAAGAAAAAATAGGAAAATTATGAGCAGCCGTGACAGAGACAAAGAAAAATGCAAAACATTTCGTGCCAGATCCTTAGCTGATAAAAAACCAACGTGCATGACATACAGCTTCAGACTGGGATACACTTACCCACCTCTGAATGTTTAATGAGAGCGTACACATCAGTTAATCAGCAGCACAAGACACAAAGTATTTTGTACCTCCTCTCCACGTGTTGTGCAATTAAAAGGCTTCTCGTTCTCTCTCTGAGAGAAAAGTCAAGGGACTTTGGCTGTGAAACATCCATTATTCAAAAGTGTATCCATTATTCAAAGTTTTTCTTAAAATCCTATTGTCAGCTTGAAAGGAAAAAGAAAATGAGTTTTTGAAAGCTGTGTTCCGTTGATATTCCACTCCAATTTTTGCTGATTGTAAGTACTAAAACTCCAGACATTTTGAAGAGCTGAAGAAATCCTTCACAGTTCCTGAGAAAGGCAATACCCTGTGGGTAGTCATAATTTTTTCCCCCTCACTTAACTCTACCTAGCAGCGATGTGATACACCCTGGCCAACAACATACTCCTTTCCCAAATTGCTCGTCTACCCCAGCATGAGGCTGACAAGCATCTATTCAGGAGAAAGCATTAACAAATTACTCAGCAAGCAGTAGCAGATACCCACCATTACACCTGACCAGCTTATTGACATCTATAAACCCAGCTGAATCAAGGCTGGGTGGGAGGCACAGTCTTCTCACAGCACCCAGGAGCTTCAGTGTGGGGTGACAGGACTAGGCTGCACATGGGAAATGAGTCCCAAGGGTGCTTTCCACCTCCCAGTTATGGGTGTAGAAGGGCAGCAGGCCCCACAAAGCCAAAGCAAAGGAAAGCCCAGCATCACCACAACTCTTGCTGCAAATGGAAGACATAGGGACAGCCAAACAGTGCTGCTGCAGGAAT
>NW_010226325.1:27096-30955 GCF_000690775.1 Eurypyga helias
GCAACCATCTGTGGAAGATCTTCAGCAAGAACAACAAGCACTCAACTGCCAACACTAGGCTATAAAAAGAAGTAGCAAAGCTAAAGATATGAGCTAGAAGACACAGGGAGAAAAGCATGGGAAAGCCCTCAGGTCCAGGCATCATGCATCTCTGTAGGGATGAGGTGGGTGTAAAGTCCAGTTGGCAAGTCAGTCTACAGGTCAGAATCCAGTCCAGAGAAACTACCCAGGTCAAGCACACTTGGCTGGGTCCAGAGCACAGAGTCTAAGGGCAGACTAGCTATGCTGAGCTGGAGTTCCTCCCACACAGTGCAGAAAAGAGGCTTTGCTGAGCTGGAGATTGGTGTTCCTCCCACACAGTGCAGAAAAGAAATGAAGCTACCAGGCTGAGCTTATATAGGGCCCCAGGGTTTCTCTGTCCTTGAAGAGATAAGACTGTAAGGTGTGGAGGTCTCTGAAGACCCTTCTATTTGGGCAAAGGAGATCAAGAGCAGGTGTGGCAGAGCAGCACTCAGTGGTGAGGGACTTGTTTCTTCAGAGCTTATTGTAATAGTAATAATACATATTTTAAAAGTACTCTCAGGTGGATATAAAAAGTTTGTTTAGGTTTTCTGTATAAATACTGTACAACTCAATTGTGGAACCCTCTGTGTTGTGACCTGAAGACACCAAAGATACTCTTTCAACAAAGCAAATCAGATGAAAGGATGGTGATTGAAGACTAACAACTGGGGTAACCTAGGTGTAATGTATGACTCACAGTCCTTAAACACTGCTGGCAACTCAGTGGGTGCAACAGGGTGAAGGTCCTGCCCTTCTACCATCGCATTGGCTACTTTACTACCTTCAGACTACTAAATTTAGATGTTGTCACTAACTTAGGGGACAGCTTGAACGTATAAAATGAAACCATTTGTTCAGTGATCTATGCTGACTGCTGCCTTTAAGCAACACATTTACCCAAAGCCAGTGATGCTCTAATAGTGGATACTTGTAGACTGCTTCCAGGACACTAAAATGAGCGAGATGTTATCTACAGGACAGCTACAGCTCACAGCTTATTTGGATAAATTCTTTGCTGCAATAGACCATTTTCTGCTATTACCAGTGAAATAAGCTAAAACACCACTTCTTTTCTTCTGCAATGAGAAGCTGTGCATTCCATGATGAATTTGCAGAGGTTTGAAAGGATGGATGAGAGTTAAATAACTTCCTCCAGGCTCTAAAGCACTGCAAAGCGGGACTGGAATTGCTGCTGTAATAACGGCACACTAAGAGAGCTAGGAGGGTTATTGCAGCAGAGGAAGCACTCTGCAACACGGAAGTTACTCGTGTAGCCAGAGTCTATGCTGTGCTGGAACAGCAGGGCACCGCACAGACAAATTTTGCCTATTGTCACATGAAGTGGTTTGACTGTTGTGTCTCCAAAGTTCATCATAGTTCAAGTCCCTCTCATTAAGCTTCAAAGAGTGTAGCCAGCTTGTTACCAGAGTTTCAGGTTCCTTTTGTTTACACTGAGGATTGTGAAGGTAATGGCAACTGCAATCACCCTTCCTGGAACCTAGCGGGACTAATGCAGGGTCAAGAGCATGCTCCTTCTCCTCAGGCAGAAATGCTGGGGGCATGGGTGGGCAAAGCAGAGGGAAGGTAGTAGAGCAGTCTCCCTTCCTTGCTGGTCACTTGTGGAGGAAGTATGGGTCAGTTACTCCATCCCCTGTTCAAAACATACATTCAAACCTTTATCCATTCACCCCTGTTTTCCTCATTTTGGTTTTCGTTTCACATCCGACCTTTCTGTCAAGCTGCTAATTGGATGCCTGGTGGGGCACTGCTCTAATGTCCTACAGCAATGGCTCCCAGATGGTCATCAGTGGGACCCCAATTAGCCTCAGCTGTTCTTTGGAAAGCTGAAACTGTAAAAAGCAGCTGGAAGTGAGCTACTTTGCTCCTATAACCAACACATGATACTAGGCTGTTGTCAATAAGGCAAAAATGTTCAATAGCCTACTGATGAAGTTGGACAAGCTGTGTAAGAAGTCACCTTAGACCTGGATTATATTTGTGACTCTGCCACAGAGAAATGTTGTGGGGTCAGATCTTCAGTATACTCCCATGGCAGACACCTTCTTCAAAAGCAGCATGGGGCTGCCACTATCACCCAAAACCAAAGGAAAATCCACCACCCTATGCAAAAGCTGCTCTGCTCGGAAAAGCACAGAGCATCTGAGGCTGGAGGTACATTTCTTCTTTATTTTATTTATAGCAAATGGGAAGTTGGAGCCAGTGACCCAACTCTTTCTCTGTATATGTTTAAAACGTGTCATATATGTTTCCAGGGCACAAGAATCTCTCCCCCTCCCCCCAATCAGGGTTGTGCTGGTATTACAGGGGTACCTCTCTGGAAAGGAGGTCTGTCCCCACCCCAGCTCAGCTGAACCCAAGGCGCTGGCTCTGTCCCAGCACAAAGCTTTGATGTAGCAAAGTGAAATGATCTGCTAGCAAGGATCTGTGTTTGCTGGCTGACTTTACAAGCAGAAGTACTTTAACTGCAGGCTGTAGAGAAAATGTCACTTCTGTACTGTTCAGACAGACCGTGTAATTGGCTCTGCTGTGGGGCAGTGGGAGGAGGCTTGCATGAATCAAGGTGTAGACGTGGTTTCTGCAGGCTGTCCCCACCTCTGCTGTTGTCTGTATGAATGTCAGGAAGTTCCTTAATCTCTATGGCTTTGTCTGGTGACATTTCTGTAATTCAGAGGAGCAGAGCGCTCTGCGTTTCAGCTGGCAGCTGCTACTGAAAATCCAGTGAGTTACAGACATCACCCCCACAGCTCCTCAGCCAAGGCACAGCAGTATGACCCGGCTCCTCCAAAACAGAGCTGCTGCCCGGGAGTAACATCAGGAGAGACACACACGGACAGAATGCTTATCTTGAGTGAGACAGCTGTGCAGCATTGCCTGCTCAGGATCCTTGCCAGCAAGATCACTGGGAATTATTCATCACTGCACATGGCCTGTGGTATATAGAGCCTCTGGGTGCTCAACAGGTTCCCCAGAACATCAAATTCTTCGTAGATAGTTCACACTGAACAGTTTTAAAACGCAGAGTACCTGTGGGTTTAGTTTGGAAGAGCTGTCTTGCAGACCCTAACAATTTAACAGGTCAGGGCTGCTGACCACATCTGGGAAGGGATTGTCACCCTGTACTTGGCACTGGTGAGGCCACATCTCGAATCCTGTGCTCAGTTTTGGGCCCCTCACTGCAAGAAAGACGCTGAGGTGATGAAGCATGTCCAGAGAAGGGCAACGGAGCTGGGGAAGGGTCTGGAGCACAAGTCCTGTGAGGAGCAGCTGAGGGAGCTGGGGCTGTTCAGCCTGGAGCAGAGGAGGCTGAGGAGAGACCTGATTGAGCTCTACAACTCCCTGAAAGGAGGGTGCAGAGAGGTGGGGGTTGGTCTAGGCTCCCAAGTGACAAGCAATAGGACAAGAGGAAACAGCCTCAAGTTGTGCCAGGGGAGGTTTAGATTGGATATTAGGAGAAATTTCTTCCCTGAAGGGCTGTCAGACAGTGTAACAGGCTGCACAGGGAAGTGTATGAGTCACCATCCCTGAAGGGATTTAAAAAGAGATGTAGACGTGGCACTTGCCAGTGTTAGCTTGACGATTGGTCTTGATAATATTAATGGTCTTTTCCAATCTAAAAGATTCTATGATCTCTTGATGGCTGCATCCCACCTGGATGTTGCACAACCCTCACCTCCACAGGGTCTGCACACACATAAATCAAGGCCCAATCATTAAATGATCTGCCCCAGCTTATACAGATGTGTGCAAAAAATTGCAGCAGATGCAGTCAACAATG
>NW_010226326.1:0-4648 GCF_000690775.1 Eurypyga helias
TCTCATATAAAAATATAAGTATATTTATATGATCTTAGTAAATCATCTGTACTTATATCATACTAAAGTGTGCATATGGATATATTATGTTTTATGAGATTTTTACATTATTTTTATTTGGCCTTTTCTGCTTTATGAAAGAGTCAATTTGACTGATTGGAATGGACTAAAGTGGTAAAATATATCACTAGACAAAATCTTATGAACACTGAGCTAAATTCTTCGCAGCAGTCCACCTGCTTTGCAAAACATCGGTAATGCGAGGCAGGCCAGTGTCTGTTTTCCTCAGCCAGCTAGCATAGTTTTACAGCATATTTCAACACAGGAATAGTTCACACCAAACAGAACATATCAGTGAATTCAGCATATTTACCACAGAGCCAATTCAACATAATATGGAAATAATTTATAAAACTTGTTTCAAGGAAACTAGGAAAAAAAACAACCAACCAAACAAAATAACACCTAATGTTAATTAATATGTGTTTAAATAATTAAATACAATTATTTGTTACCAACAAAACAAGAATTTACTACCTCTTCAGTCTGTTAATCATTTTTTCCAAGTCTGTAATTTCCCTAGCCATCTACAGAACATAGAAAAATAGCTTACAGCTTGCTTATAGGTGTGTTCTTTCTAACCTTTAAATCAGAGGAATAACAGAATGAAATTACACATTCTGGACATGTATTAGTTCGTATCCTTTTTTTAAAAAAGTTGAATGAGAGAGGCACCATTCTTTCTCTTCATTTACTTCTTAAAATATTCCAAAACTAAATAGAAGTGGTTTCTATGATGTTTGGTTTTTTGGTAGGGCTTTTTCTTTTTCTTTTTTTTCTTCTTCTATTTTTGGAACTACATCACTGTAAACAAAACAAGAATGTATTTATCTTCACATCTCCTCATGCCAAGGGACACGATGACGCATTGCTTTAGAGATGTATCTGTCATACTGAGCTACCTAAAGTGACATGATACAAGGTGACATGTTGATGAACAGTGTGACACAAGGTACGTATTTCAATATATAATTCAAGGAAGAATTATAGCAAGGGAAGTCCCAGATTTAAAGGCAATATAGATCTCTAGTCTCTAGCTTATTTTGTCTTTCCAGAAAATCTAGAAATTGCCTGCAATATACGTCCCTTAATAATAATACTCTACTTGCTAGTGTTTTGTTAATCACGCAGGAAACAATAGTTTTCTCAGTATGAATTACTAGTCCAGCTACAAAATATACACCACCTCATGTAGATAGGAAAGATGTTTTTAAAGTTTACTGAATTTTGTTCTGGGTCTGTGCAATATTAAGTTGTGAATAATGCAGACAGAAAAAAAAAAAAGTACATTTATTTAAAGAGAAAATTACAAAGAATTTTAGCTGACAGCTGTTGCTTATGAGAACGCAATTTGTACAGCAGTTATTGTACTGTGCTATTACTGGACTGTGTTATGATATATGTAGGAGTTTGAATGAAGAAGGAGCAAAATATTTGTAACTTAAAAAGGTTTTTTCACTTCTAAATTTGATCTGTGCTCATGTGCTGTAAGCAAGGCCATAGGTGAATATATGAGTGAAATACAGGAGTGAAAAGATTTTTTGTATAATGCAACTTTAGAAAACAAAATCTTTCTCATGATAATTTATTAATTTACTATGTTTCATAGTTAAAATATACAGTTGCAAGATAGAAATTACAAAACACCCTAAGGGGCTGTTAAAAAGAATTCAGAGAGAATATGAAGAAAAGAGAAATACTGGGAAAATATAGGAATTCTGTCTTGAAAATTTGCCGAAGTTACAAAAGAAAATGTTTGTCTCTGTGCTGATAGAATTTGAAAAGAAGGAAAAGAGCGTATCTCTATATGCTTGTTTTGTTTGGCCCTGCACCTGAACCCACATATCATTTCTTCATTCACAGGTAACTCCCCATGGTTCAAAAAAAGTGCCAGCTTTCCTGCCTAATTTTCAGGCCTCTCCCCAATATATGATATGATCATGAAGGATGAAAAGAATCAGGCCACTGACAGCTCAGAGATGCTGAAATTTTCCTGTCTTTGATTACTGCTTGTAATAAGGCCAAATCCAAGTTTTGATGATGTCCCAGAGGAACATCACCATTTACCTTCATTGCTTTCAAACTGGATTCTCTTCCTTAACTGATCAGATTAGTAATGCTGACTTTCTAGAAAATAAATGAGACCACACAGAAAGCTTTAAGATCCTTTTAATGAGCAGTAGCACATGATCATATCAAGCCTCCATGTTACACTGCTGAAGATATGGAGACATTTTAAATCACTGGTGTACAGTGTTTATGAACAACAAAAGGAAAAGAAATAACTTCCATCTTTGTTTTAATTTCTTCCTTCTCCTTCTTCTCGAACTATCAATTCTGTAGCCTCTGGTGCAGGCAGGATATTTTGGACAGTATTCTCATAGCCAAAAAGCTCAATCTTCCTCTTCTATTCAAATTCAGTTCATAGGAATGAAATTCCATCCCTGTGGAAGGTATTGGTAAAACTTTTACTGACTATACTATGGCCAAGAATTCATTTCTTGTTTAAAATATATGTCAGGAGTTGTTTCAGAGTACTGCACTGATTTAATTTCTTTACAGAGCCCAAAATATTCACTCCAATTACTAACAGTGTGTTCTGCTCTGTCCCTTTGCATAACTTTATTAAACAAGGTATCGTTGTAAGGTAGCAGCATATCATCATACATAAATTGTTTTCCAGTTCCTAAACTCTTAGGGTTAATTTAAATGCAGTTGCAGGTGATATAAGTCAGCACAGATTTGAGTCATTCTGGAAATGGGAGTGAAATTAGTGAACAGCATGTGAAATGGTGCTAGCTTTGAAGAATAGATTATTATCAATAATTATGGTGCCTGTGATGGGTACTTTGACTTTTACAGTTCCCCATAATTTACATTATTTAGATGTATAGAAGGGAGAAAAATGAAACAAGACCTTCAGCTTATTTGGGGAGATATAGAAAAAGCGTATAACTAAACCTCTCTTTCTCAAAAGAACAACTAGATTGCATTTTAGAGCCATCAACACTATCAGCATTTAAAAGACAACAAGAGGGCAAGAGTAAAAATAATGTGATAAAACAATTCACAACTAATATCAGGAAAAATGAAATTTCAACATTGCTGTCACTCTGCTGACTGAGGTGACGAGCTGATCTGATGTAGGGCTTTTTTTAAGCTGTGATTGGCCTGCCAGCATGTATTTGTGTTGTCATGCTGAGGGCCTCTCTAATAGCCCAGAGGTAGCAGGTGGCTGCTGACTTACAGAGGCTTGCATCTATTTTATTATTTGTTGGCTCTTTTATCCCTGACAGATTCAAACACAAATAAGTTCAATCAAGAACTTCTACCTTTCTATGATTCCATTTGGTACCTGTAGCTAGCTGCACTGCACTTCTGAAATAGCATGACAACAACCCCGGTGACATGGCTAGAAGTAAACAAGATGTTTTATATCCTGAGTGGTGATAGCTCAGCACCTGAACCAAGGAAGAAAAGAGATGCAAGTTTCTTATGGAGCCTGCTATGGGGAAAAAAAGTGCACTCTAAGACAGAGGCCTGAGCTAAATTTTACCGAGAAGTCAAAAGGTAAAAAATAAAACAAAGTATTGTTTTGAATAAGAGTTGAGCCAAAGTATTTTGAAATCTGTACCCAAACCCACTACATGCAGTGGACAAGAATATAATGACTTGGTATAAAGTGGTCACACTTCATGTGTGTTCCTGAATTCCTATGTTCTTCACAATGTGCAGGTTGAAAGAGGCTTTCAATCATTCTGATATTACTGAGAGACCATCAGTCCTGTCAGTGTTGAAAAACTGATATCCACAGGTATACTGTTATGTGATGCAAAGGAGTTGAAAAGTGTTTCCCTTTGATAAGTTTGAGTTAGTGTCCGAATGTTCACACCTGAGATCTTTTAGTGAGTGCTGGACACAGAATCACAGAATGGTTTGGGTTGGAAGGGACATTCAAGATCACCCAGTCCCAACCCCACTGCCTTGGGAAGGGACACCTTCCACTAGACCAGGTTGCTCAGAGCCTCATCCAGCCTGGCTTTGAGCACTTCCAGGGATGGGGCAACCACAACTTGCATAGAGGTAAATGAATCTCAACAGGATGAAAATATCAACTAGTAAATGTAGCTATTATGCATTCATAAATTTTCTTTTACTTGTCCTCTTCACAGAGATTTTTGAGAAGCCTGACAGTAGCTGTTGAATCGAGGTAAAAATCATCCCATTATGTTTCACTTACATTATAGGGTAATATGTACATAAAGCAAAAGCAGATTTTTAAAGAAATGTCTACTCAGTCTAAGTGAGGCAATCACTCTTCCACCATCTGCCTGGGCTGAGAGGTTTTCAAGGCATTTTTATGTTCTGCGAAGAGACATTTCTGATCAAATGGTCTTGCTAACTTCTATTTAGGAAGCCGTATTCCAAATTCCTATTCAGATATTTGGTCATGTTGCTGAACTGCAGCTCCCATCAATTGAAAGAAATAGATAGATGGCAAAAACCTAGAAGTTGCACCTGGGCACTCTGGCCCCACGTCACTTGGTCCTGTCGCAGTCTTTCTTTTTCTCCCTTTGTTCCTCTGCAA
>NW_010226326.1:4686-18439 GCF_000690775.1 Eurypyga helias
TATACGACAGCAATTTTTCACATTCCTCTCAAAGACAAGTTCAACAGATCAGGAGGGAGAGAAGCAATGCAAACCCACAGAAGTAAATGCATGTGTCAAATGGCAAACACATTGAGTTTTCTACGTGAACCAAAACATAAAACCCGGAAGTGAAAAAATACATGTGCAGTGAACCAGCTGCTGGGATTCAATTGCAAAATTCTCAGCAGTTGGTTTTTTCTATTTCTCAGGAGTCTCCTCACATAAATGCCTACAGTATCTTAAAATTTAGCTGAATGTTTCTTAGATATTACAAAGCATTCATCATGGTTAATATGAGTTTGTTGCAGTCAATACATCTTTAAGATTTTGTACTTTGAATCTTTATTTTCATATAAAGATATTATTTTTCTATAAATATTTTCCTTAATTTGTCATGAAGGCTGCCAAGCTTTTTCTGCTGACAGAGATTCACACTGTGGTGTTCTGCCATTCAGCTCATGAGTCAGCATTTGTCCAAGCTATCAAACCTTGCTATATCAAAAATAAAGTTTCATATAATTCTGAATTAAACAGTAGAAACTACTGGACAAATATTTTAGGCCCTGCAAATTACAGATTTGAGTGCCTTTTTTGTTGTCTTTCTTTGTGCTCTAACCTATCAGTATAGTCAGTGAAAGGTTCCAGGAGAAGTCTTAGTTGTGGTCTATTTTCGAGCGGTAATTCACAAGTAAATGCAAGTGTACAGGCACAAATAGTTAAGTTCAGGCAATTTAAACTTGATTTAGTATCCAGGGACAGATTATAGCGTAAAGGGTAAGCAGATTTATGCCTTTCTTTTTCACAGATTTCACCACTGACAAAGGCCCAGGAATGACAGGGGTTCATTGTCTACACTTTGTACACTTCTTCCTTCAAATCCAAACATGTCCCTGAGCAAGGAGAAACAGCAATCAGTAGTGAAGGAGAAAATAAGTGGATTTTGTGCCACATGTGGTAGATAGAGAACTTTCTTTTCCTGTTTAACAATTTTTGACTTGTTTCTCAAAAAAAACCCCAAACAACTAAACCCACCAAAATTGACATAAATTTGATGATTCTGTACACCCAGACAGGGCTGAATGAACGAAAATGACTAGCTGAAAAATATAAGGAATACTGAAATTTCAGTGGTTAAAAGAGAAAACTCAGAATGGACGTGGTAGACCCTACTTTGAAGAAGTAAAAGTCTTTTCTACTTGTCCACAATGAGGAAAACAAGAATTTAAAAAATATATATCTAAAAAAACCAGAAAGAAAGATCTAATTCGGAAAAAAGTAGTGAAAAAAAAAGAAATTGCTAGTACAGAATATCTTATGAAGATTTAGAGTACTTGAGGTACAAATCAGACCAAATGTATCAGTTCAGACAAGGATAAAAATCCGTAGTAGTCCTTGCAAACACAATTGTGCTATAACAGTAGAATCACATAATGGTTTGGGCTGGAAGGGACCTTAAAGATCATCTAATTCCAACCCCCCTGCCATGGTTCCACTCGACCAGGTTGCTCAAAGCCTCATCCAGCCTGGCCTTGAGCACTTCCATTGTTCTACTTAGTCTTCCAACAATTTCAGGTGGTTTGTATCTACACGTTTATCTATAAAGTCTTACTGAAGAGAAAAGGGGAGAGTAGGTTGTTATTTCATCTTATGCTTGATTCAAGTGACTTGGATTCAAGTTCCCAGAAGTGGGTAGTTTTGATGCATTGACTTCGGGCTTCAGGCTTGCATCAGGAAAAAGGAGGTGGTAAATCTGTATCTCACAGAAGTAAAGTTCCCATTAAATTTCTACAGCATTTTGTGAGTCTGTTAGATGCTAGCACAACAAATGTCTTGGAAGGCCTAGAAATGAAATGTTTAATGAATGAGTCATATCCTTGACTTCCGTAGTACTCTGTTTGTTTATCCCAAGTAAGGAATCTAACCCAATTAATTTGTTGAATGTTTCCACACACATCTTGGAAAATTATATTTGTTATCTGTTATAAAGTGAATGTAGTGTGTATATCAGTCACTTTCAATAGGGTAAATTCAGACAGATGTCCTCCATATATATCACCACAGAAAACTGTACTTGATGCCTCTGTGATGAGATTCTGAACCAACACGCTGCAACAGATTCAAGTGATGTGTTTTGTTCTTATTTTTTTTTCTCCCTAACTTTTTTTTTTTTTCCAAAGTAAATACAAAAAGTTCCAACCACAAATGTTTACTCTAGAATGAGCAGGAGAGATGAAGTTTATCGGTAGACCATATGAGAAACTCTTCTAAGCAAAATTATGTCTTCAATGAACCAGTTTTTACAGTTCCTTATAATAGGACAAAAATCACACCAATGTTACACCAGGAATTTTGGCTGTTAAAATACATTTTATGTGACATAATAGCATAAATGACATCACTGGAGGTAATTTCCCCCTTACTGAGGAAATGTTTCTTGCAAGGTTTGCTGGTGACATGCTGCATGGTTTCCAGTTAAACATATCCCTCAAAACAAAATTAATGCTTCGGGTCCCTTTCTAATTTAAAAGATTGTGTAGTATATGTATCTTCCATATGTTAACACATATATACTACACATTTTTCTATACTGCTATATCTACAAAGAAGCTTTCCAAAAGATGAAGCTTTCTGTGCATATGCAGAAGATGAAACACCACTGTTTGCACCTGCAAAGACTCTATTCAACCTGTTTGCATACAAACTTTAGTACTTAACCTAAACAAACAGTATTTGTGGGATTCCAGTCTCTGCCTTTTGAACTTCCCAAACTAGTTTGCCACATCTGATATTAAATATTTAGAGTTGAAAAGGAAATTATACTTAAAAAGCCACTACTTGAGTTGAAAATATAGGTTTCAAGTTGTTCAGTAGAAAAGCCAGACACTATGAGTCAGGCAGTGTGTGCAATGCTTTTATTTCTCTAATAAGACAGCATAATGGCCCATTATTGTTTTTACATGCCACCTTACGGTGCTCTTTGAACAAATTTTCTGTCAAATTTTCTTTGAGCCTCCATATATTACATTTGTATTGACCCTGGGCCCTTTCAAAACATTATATTAGAGAAATATTGAAGTGTTTCACTAAAAGTGTTCGAAGCCATTTACAGCCTTCCAGCAAACATGCAGTTATTCTTCTCTCCATTAGAGGTATTATACAGTAGTTTCTGATTGTGGATATGAACATTCATACATAGGTATATACGTATGTATAGCTGTAATTTTATAAATGTATATGAATATATATGCACACTGACAGAGGAATTGTAGAAATATAAACATTAATTGTTTGCAACATTATTATATATAAATACAAAAGCACATTAAGAATTCGCAGAGAAGTAGATAGATCGCTTACGTCAAAAGGACAAGGGGTAATGGTTTTAAATTGAAAGAAGGTAGATTTAGATTGGATATCAGGATGAAATTCTTCATGGAGAGAGTGGTGAGGTACTGGAACACATTGCCCAAGGAGGTTGTGGACACCTCATCTATGCAAGTGTTCAAGGCAAGGTTGGATGGAGCCTTAAGCAACCTGACCTAGTGGAAAGTGTCTCTGCCCAGGAGGAAAGTTGGAACTAGATCATCAATAAGGTCCCTTCCTACGCAGACCATTCTATGATTCTATGAGTCTGTGCAAAGTAGCCTCTACAGCTGGTAGTCCTTGTTTGTTCCACAGTTTGCTGCTTCTTTAGGGAAGTGTCCTAATCCATTTCCATTAAGGGGTGCAAGGAAGACCACATTCAGCTTGAGAGACCATTAAAATTGTGTAAATGTGAATGTACTATTAGTTATGTACCCTGAAGACTTACATAAGACCCTAAATTAACACCAAAACCATTTCTGTCCATATACTGAATAGAGCTGTGGGATGTGACACTTCTAACATGGGGGAATCATCTGATCTTATAGGATTGCTAGGAACCTTTAGGGCTGTGTTCCCTTCCACATCCCTTTAATGAGCAAATGTTTCATAAAAGCCCTTTTATTAGCTCCATCTTAGAACTTTTGAGATCAGCCTCACATTCCAATACTCCTCTCCAGTCATTCTACAAGGTCTTTTGTTCTTATGAGGTTAGGAAGCGCTCCGTAATTTTTGTGTAAAATTTATGCATGAACACTTTGTACTTGTTTATTCTTATGCACATATTAGCTTTTAGCTCAAATAGCTCTTCACCTTTCCCTGGCTGCTTTTATCCTGATGTGTTTATTGACCTAAATCATATTCCCCCCCAGTCTTTGCTCTGCTAGTTTAAGAAAACCATAAGTTTGCAGTCCTTCTAAAGGTGTATCTTACCTTCCCTTAGTCCTAAGTAATAGCTCTTTTCCAAACTGACTTCAGTTCGAGTTCAGCTTGAATATGTTTTGCTCCAGAATGTATGACCAGAATTGTGTATAATATTTGAGGAGTGTTATGGCATCTCCTACATTGATATAGCCATTTCTCTATTTCTTTATTGGAAATTATCTCCCTGAATAGTTTCCTAGTGCAAGGATTCCTTGTTGGTCTTTTCAAACACTAATAAGGAAAAAAAGTTTACTCTGTATGTTCAAAATATATAGCTTCAGACAGAAAATGAGCCCAAACACTTTAAATAGTTATTATTGATCTTGGTGATGGGAAAGAAGGAGAATTGTGTGTTTCCTACATCATATGTTAAATGATTCAAAAAATGTTTGGGCACTGTCATGACATTGCAAAACAAAGGTATGACATGAACTGTTAATTGTAAGTATTAACAATAAAATTATAGACTGATGAATGGTGGAAATGAATAAGTAATTGCAGTTTGTACAGAACTAGTAACGGAATAGAACAGGGAGCTATGACAAGACTGTACCATTATATAAAAAAAGTTACACAATTAAGAGCTTTTAAACACTTTCAAATCATCATGAATTCAAATATGGAAATAGAAATAGAAATAGAAATAGAAATAGAAATACAAAACCAAAACCAAATACAAATACAAATACATGAGGTCACCCAGCATTTTCTGTTTGTAACTTTTTAATCAGAAAGAGGAAATGTGCTGTTAATAGTATTTTTGAGGAAACTTTGTGGATTAATTTTCATTTTTGCAACAAAAAATGAAAAATAGTGGGGAGGGAAGTTCTGCTTGTATTTCAGTTTCTGTTCTTCACATTTCCCCTGTTGGTACCTTCATGTCTCTTCCCACCTTTTTTAGATGACAAAACTTGAAAACAAAAAAGGAGGAAAATGAAGTGGGAAATATTTTGGTATTTTCCTCTAGTGTTTTTTTATTAGAAAAACATCACATATTTTAGTGAGAATTTTTCATCTTTTTTCATCTAAAACAATCCCATATAATGAAGTAATTTATTCCTTTTATTTTCTTGAACATCCATCTGCTCAGTTTTCCACACCTATATATCTCTTAATTCCATAGAGTACAAAGTCTGGTACCATTTCCCTTTTCTGTAAAAAATAAAACCAAGCAAGCTAGCAAACAAACAAACAAACAGAAAACAGAAAACGTTTCTGGACTTGGAATGAGATTTTTGACCTTCAGGTTAATCTTTGATTTGTGTTATTAATGAGCCACTCAGTCCAGGTCCCATTTGTGCTATGAATTATATAAACCCAAAGACAAAACAAGAGTTCCTGTTTGAGTAAATCAGCTAAGAAAAAAAGACATAAGGTACCTGCAGGCTGGAAAAGAGGAGGAAGGGAGGTGTGTGCTGAGAGCAAAGAAGTGAGACAACTCTGGCCAGTGTGAAAGGAGAAGGGGGGGGGGGGTCACTACTGAGAAGACTTTTTACTGGCAGTAAAAAGAATTAGTGGGGATGAAACTGCAGAATCACAATCAAGTGACTTTTTAGGAAGCTCTATGAAGCCAAGATTACCACAAAGCAATGTGTAAATGAATTTCCAGAATATGTAGGAATGCCAAGCAAAGATGGGATCTGACATTTCAGTAGTAAACAAGAAAGACTGAGCAGATGAATACTCCAAAGAACCTTGGGTGTAAAAATAAATAATATCCATTCCGTGTGATAGAAGCAGAATTAATAGAAAGATGCATATAGAAGACTGTCATTATCAAAGCAATGAACTATGAAAATGATTTTTGCTGAAGCACTTTGAATATGATGAGAACCTGAATGAAAGCTTTATTAGTGTAGCTGTACAGGAAAAGATACAACTTGTGATGAAAAGTGGAAGATGTACTGAAAGTTGGCTGTAGCCTGAATCTGTCAATACAAAAAGATGGTGGAGTAAATTACATCATTCACATTTGAGTCTCACATGATTAGAGCTTTCAGTGATGAAGGACAAGGTGAGGATGTTCAGAGAAAATTTGAAAAGAAGAAAAGGAAAGAACTGTTTGGGGGAAAAAAAATCCTTATTTTTTTTCCACCTTGAGCTTAAAACATCAGCCCTCTGGTCAGGGAGACACGCCAAGATTTTATTCAGGCAGAAGGGGAAAAGTCTTCAGAGCAGAGCTAGAACCACCAAGGTTGCTCAGCCTACAGGTGAAATAGGATTTGTGGGTTGTTTTGTCCAGTGGCCCGGTATAGATAAAAAGAAGAAAATCAAGTTGTCGTGTCTAGAGAACACCATTAAGAAAGAACAGAAGAGAAATAAAAAATATATGTATATGCAAATTAGGATTAGTTTCTCTGAAAATTAGCATAAAATCCCTCTCAATGAACTCCATAGGTGCACAGATGCCAGAATTGTTTCAGAAGGATAATCCTGAAATATCTGTATCATGCAGTCAGACAAGCCCCTATTTCTGGGCCTGTATAAATGCTTTCGTAAGACAAATGCCATTGTAGGAAAAGGAATGTACTCACACATGTAAAATGGCAAACTGAAAAACATTGTTCTGAAAATAATTTTTCAAGGCACAATGGAAAATTAAATGCATGCAAAGTCTCTGAGTGGAGTCATGGCAACAAGGACTAGTGGTATTTTGTAATGTGCTAGGCACATGCCACTGATAAGACCCATACTACAGTTTTTGTAATTTTTCATTCTACAGATTTGTAAAACGATGATGGAATGAAATTAATACAACATACTTCTCCCATCTCCTCTCCAAAAAGAGAACAAAAACTTATATTCTATAACATTTTTCTTTCTTAAAAGTAGATAAATCATAGAATCATAGAATGGTTGGGGTTGGAAGGGACCTTAAAGATCATCTAGTTCCAACCCCCCTGCCATGGGCAGGGACACCTTCCACTAGACCAGGTTGCTCAAAGCCTCATCCAGCCTGGCCTTGAACACTTCCAGGGATGGGGCATCCACAACTTCTCTGGGCAACCTGTTCCAGTGCCTCACCACCCTCCTTGTGTATAATTTTTTTCCTTATATCCAAGATAAATCTCCCCGTTTTCAATTTAAACCCATTATCCCTTGTCCTATCACTACAGGCCCCTGTAAAAAGTTCCCCCACCCAGCTTCCCTGTAGCCCCTTCAGGTACTGGAAGGCTGCAATAAGGTCTCCCTGGAGTTCTCTCTTCTCCAGGCTGCAGAAGCCTAATTGTCTCAGCCAATATAGATAAAATTTATTTGATTTGATGTTGACTTTGTCCCTTCTTTGAACTGAGGCTTGGATTAGATGACCTCCTGAGTCCTTCCCAACCTAATTCACTCTAAGACCCTACGATAATATGATTTTTATAATATAATAGGAGCAAAGGGCATAACAGCAGCTATTTGATGCATTCAAAAAAGAAATTACATGTTTTTCACATGAAAAGAACTACTTATAAGAAAAAAAAGATTGAAAATACATGAAAGAGAATTATTGGATTCTCCTTCTCTTGTTGCTTTGATTTCAGAGTTGCGTGTCCTCTGGATCATGTGCTTTAGCTAAGGGTAAGTTTTGCTTCAGTCCTACACAAGTTAGTGGGCTCCATACAAGGTTAAGTAGATGAAATACAGTGTCTTGTGGATTGGAGGGGGTCAAAGTAGGTGAAGCAGTTGTCCCTTCTGGCGTTTCAATCTGTGAATCTATGGATCATATTAATCTTGTTCAGAGTGTGTTTTTTGGTAGGTTGTTTGTTCCTTATAACAGGTTTGTTTTCTCCATCTTGATCTAAAACAATTCTCCATGAAGTGATAGATTTCCCAAGGGAAATATCACAATCTCATGATTTTATTTGATGGCACTAGATGTGTGAGAAGACCCAGTTCCCAGAGGAATTATTCAAATGTAAGGATTAAGGATTGAATGAGGTTTTAACTTGTCCTTTAATTGTGGAAACACAAGTTTAGAATCAAATGTGACATAGCCAGTGGTATATAAAAGAAAAACAACATTCTGATCTCAGATATGTTTAAAATTTTTTCACAATACATACTGGACTCACACACTAGCTAATTATTTCTTTCCACAGACAATTGAAGATGCAAAGAAAAGACTATACAGATGATTTTTTTATTTTTTAAAAAATATTTAAAGGATAACAAGACGTTTAAAAATAAAATACTGATGTTTCAGATAATGCAAATATTCAGATTTAGGGTTTCAGATCTGACTATGGGGATTTGAACCTGAATATTTCCAATTCATTTTAAAGCAAATAGTCAGCTAAGCTTCAGTTTTTAATGAATGTTTTATCTTAATCAGTGCAACAACATACCACCTCTCCTGGACAGCTTTGTGAAATATAACCACTGTCCTTCTTGCTTATTCTTTTTTATTTTTGTCACATAATGGCCTGCTAATGTGCTAAATATCTTCATCATTGCCTTAGACTGCTTGAGTCTAGATAATAATTAACTGACTGATAATACTTTCTGATCAGTGTTTAATTAATTTTGAAATGGTGACTTAAAGGAATTTCTTTTTGTGCAAAATGACCAAAACGAGCTCTAGGTGTTAGCAAGCTCCTCTTTAGAATCAGAAATATTAGTGAATTTTAAATGTAAAACTATTAACTGGATGATCCTTGATCCCTGACAGGAGCTGCCATCCACAGCCCAGTCCTTGCCTGCTCATCTCCCTGTGGGAAGCACAGTCTTAAGAAGATTACACTGCACAAATAACAATCAGCTTGGATAGAGGACGAACCAGGAGAGAGTCCATTAAACCTTTCACATCATTACAAGCCTCATTGTTTTGCAGATGAGCAACATAAAGTAGAACATATGCATGAGGCCTCTTACTGACTCTCTGGATACCAGGGATTTCAACTATCTGAACCTAGTTGATTGCTAGTAAATGAATAAATAACCTTGAGATAATCCTTTCCTTTTGCTGGAAAGGTGCCCTGCTTAAATACCAGATAATGAAAAAATGTCCAGATTTCCTTTATCATATTTTTGGTTCTCTGTTTCCTGTGTAGTATCCTGTAATTGCTATGGTCACTGCTTTTTGCCATCTGCTCACATCAGAAGGTGAAACTGGCATTTTGGAGGGAATCTTATTAAGCTGGGTGGGGGGAGGGAATGAAAAATACTGTTAGCAGTCTTCATGTAGTATCTGATTTAAGGCACAGGCCACCTCTGGAAAATATATTTTTCATAGGGACCTGGAGTTCTGAAGTTATCAATTTCCATGCCTATATGTCACAACAAGTGGATAAAAGGTGATTTATTCAAAATTTAACTGGCTGGTTTATCTTTGTAATGTGCTCCTACAAAAGCTATTTTTCACATTCTGTGCTGGATGGCTGTTGATCATATTTCATTTATGCATATTTAATACTAATTTTCATGTGATTTTTCCCCCAGTATTATTTTCCTCAAATGTCAAAATGCTGGCTTGTTTATTCGATTTTTGAGCTACAGTAATAATAGCAGAGAGCTCTAATTTTAGATCAGAACACCAGTACGCTGGCCTTTTAGGTGTCCCTTTTAATGATAAAGTGCGTATATGCAACTAATATCTTGCTTAGCTAATTCTAACTTAGTTCTAGAATTCCTTCTTAGAGAGAAAGGCAGAATAACAGGAAAATAAATACTAATCTTTCTGGACCTTCAAGAATAACCTTTAAGCGCAGATTCAAACCTTTGTTGATATTTTCGCAAAGGATTATATAATATTTTCCCACCCTATGTTGAACTGAGTAACTAATATCACTAAGGAATCAAGAGATTCTTGATGTGCAAGACATTGATGCCTATTACTTTTCATTTATCTGATCACATACACTTGTTCATTTATTAGCCTTTTTCTACACTGTATCTGTTACACTAGTAATGGACTTAATTCGTAATTTTTACTCATATCTTGCATATATATATCCCTTTTCCCTGAAGGATCCCAAAATGTTGGGTAGTTAGAATGGAGACACTCCTGATTTTAATTTGATCCTAACCAATTTAGGTTCTCCTAATGCAGCTATCAGAGTTTAAAAGGTCTACAAATAGTCTCTAAGAGCTCTACTGGTGACTCCCGTTTGGGATCATTCACTTCCTATGAACTAAATGAGATGTGAATGAGGCTCATTCTTTGCATATGTTTAACCAAAGGAGAAAGAAAAAGTCTCACACAGAGTATGTGTATTAAATTCTTCACAGGTGGGGAGTTTTACATACCCACTGATTAGTGTACCTGACTTATCTAGCCTAAATGCCAAAAGGTAGTGGTGGGTGAAACTGGAAAGGTTGACTAGCTTAGTTAAGATTTGCTAAGAATACAGTGATGCTTAACCAAAGCAAACAGTCAAATCCCAGGACCTATGGACCTCATTTTCAAAAGAAAACAATACTTTAAAAAAATTTCTCATCTGACTTCTCTTACTTTTCACTTCTGCCTGGACCTAATTGTTGAATGAAGGGCATCTTTTTCCAACAATGGTAAAATCAGATGATTATCGTACTTTTATTTGTTTGTTCCTATGTGAATCCAGACTGATGAAAATTAAAAGGAGCAAATGAAAAAAGCCCCAGAAGCTAAAATATAATTTTATGTAAGCTTAGATGCCTTTCAAAAAGAATTCTAGGGTTCATCACAGATTGAATTCCTACAACAGTGAGAGACCTGTTTTTCTCCTGAAGAATGGGGCCCTGTAAAGCAAAGAAAAAATAGCACTTATGACATGAACTCATGTAGTTTGGATGTGTGTGGAGGAAAAGAAGGAAGAGAGAGAAAGAGAGAAAGAGAGAAAGAGAAAGAAAGAAAGAAAGAGAGAAAGAGAGAAAGAGAGAAAGAGAGAAGAGAGAAAGAGAGAAAGAAAGAGAGAGAGAAAGAGAGAAAGAGAGAAAGAAAGAAGGAAAGAAAGAAAGAGAATAATTTATTTTTCTTCCGACATTTCTCATAAATCCATTTCATTCCCTTCCTGTACTGTGCAAGGAAGGTTAACATGTTTCCATGGTTTTAATCACAAATGCTTCTTCTCCATTTGTGGAACTGTTCAATAATTTTCCATCAGTCCTTGTGGATCTATTCACTTTCTCGTACTACTTTCCTGTTGCACAATTCAGTGTGAGTGGGCAAACTGCTTATAAAAAGCCTGGGATTAGAAATGAAGGGATGTTGCAGTTTATTGGTCAAAACCAAGCAGAATTACTCTCTGAGGAGTTGAAGGAAGCTTACTCGAAATCTGTCTGTATTTTACTTGGATCCTTTGGGTCCCATTAGTCCCTCACTTTCATTATCCAAAGCACCAATTCATTTCACTTACTCTCACCTTTCCCCATGGCCATATTACTTACAATACCATGATGCAATGATTTTATTGCTTTGTTTTTCTCTATAAAACTTTATTGAGATAATAAATAAAATACAATTTTCTGATGTATTTGCAATAATAACTGTGCCCTTACACAGAGAGATATCAAATTCATGCTCAACATACAAATATTTATATGAAGAGAAGTCCTAGAAATAAAAGAAATATTCTGAGCATGTCATTAATGATTCCATAATAAATACCTCTCCCTCTGTAAATCAATCACACATTGGTTTAGTTTAGGAATAATCACTTTTATTACTTTAAGTATTTATATCTCATTAAACAGTTGATACTCCTTGTGTGTTAGATACAATGGTTATCATACTGAATACTTCAGACAGCGGTGTGCCTTTCCAATTGTGTTTTTAAAGCAGCAGTTAGGCTCAGGTAAACTAATTTTATTATACATTATCTTGAACTTTCACAATATACTTGCATTATACCTCAGCATTATGCACTGTTTAAGGGGCTTCCATCTGGCCTCTCAAGGGTTTGTTTTACATTCATTATTTTTCTATCAGTGAGGGACTACATTTATTATCAAAATGTCAATTGTCACTCCCATATCTGTTAAGACATGGTTATGCATACACATACTAAAATTGTAAGTTAACCAGAGTGTTTTGAGGGAACTGGAAAGGTTTAGAGGAGAACAGAGGCTTGGTGGATACTATCAGTTAGGGAAAAAATCTCACTCTGCTCTTGGTGGCTGCATATTTGTAAGTCTCTTCTTTATGCACAGTGTCTGATGGTTTTTGGCTTGATAGGACAAGAAACAATAACTTTAAATTGAAAGCGAGTAGATTAGGTTAGATATAGGGAAAAAGTTATTCAAGGAGAGGGTGGTGAGGCACTGGAACAGGTTGCCCAGAGAAGCTGTGGATGCCCCATCCCTGGAAGTGTTCAAGGCCAGGCTGGATCAGGCTTTGAGCAACCTGGTCTAGTGGAAGGTGTCCCTGCCCATGGCAGGGGGGCTGGAACTGGATGATCTTTAAGGTCCCTTCCAACCCAAACCATTCTGTGATTCTATGATTCTGTGCATTTATTACAGCTGGACATTTTTCTATTTTTTTTTTTAATGTTGTTTGTTTGTTTTAGTTCCCCCTTATATGTCTAATATAATAAAAGCTGTAATCTCCATTCAGGGTCAGGTTAAAAGAAATGTTTTAGTCTTACAGAAAGGAGGGTGTAGAAAGCTAGGTTTAGTCCCACCACCAGGAGACAGCAGCTGTCCTGTTTGCTAGACGAAGATCCAAAGCACACTCTTGCTTAAACTAGGTTTTGCAGGTACAGTTTGGCCTTCTCAGAAGTGAATGATGGTGTGTTTGTATGACGAATAGTTTGTGAGGAAAAAAAAAGTTTAAAAGAAGATACCTAAAATTTATATTTTTACTTTCTCACAAACTGGAGTCTGCCTTATGATTTATGATAATAGATCTAAGATCTTTGTGTCTTGTTTCTAATCTGAAAATGGGAATAAATATGAGGATATTACTCTTCCCACACAGAGTATTACTCTTCCCACACAAGGCTAAGTTCAAAATCTATAATCATGTTTATACTGACAAGTACCATGAAAATCAAATTGACACTTAATTTTTGGAATTCAGAAACATGATGAATGAAATAAAAATACATGAAAAGGAGAGAAGAAATACAGAGTTCATCGGTGGTGGGACTGCTCTGCCCACCTACACAGTAGCTAAAAAAATATCTTTTTCCTTTCTTGTAACAACATATTCTACTGAATTCCATGTGGTTTAGAAGTCAAAAAATTCCTGGAGTGGCCTAAACTAGTACTTGTCCAGGCAGTAAACTCACCTATAGACTATCACTGAAGCACAACCAGGTATCATCACAGAGGGAGACAGATGGTATATAAAACCAGAGCTGTGTGAATTTTTCTGGGGCAGATTTTGAAGGTGGTTTTTTCTTTATTTTTTTGGGATATAAAGTAAAAATCGAGGAATATATATATTTAAAAGGATAATATAGAACAAAGTTAAGTGAAATAAAATTTAAATATTTTAGTAATGAAACATTTGATTTCAAAGATTATATTTTATAATATTTTA